>NC_057794.1:458702791-458783310 GCF_018294505.1 Triticum aestivum
TACTGGACTGCAGCTAAGCCCCCGAGTGGGAGGTTTGCTCTCCACTCGGTAGGATTTTTTCAAACTTAGGCGAGTGCCGGACTGCAGCTAAGTCTCTAAGTGAGAGAACTTAGGCGAGTGCTGGACTGCAGCTAAGCCCCCGAGTGGGAGGTTTGCTCTCCACTCGGTAGGATTTTTTCAAACTTAGGCGAGTGCCTGACTGCAGCTAAGTCTCTAAGTGGGAGAACTTAGGCGAGTACTAGACTGCAGCTAAGCCCCCGAGTGGGAGGTTTGCTCTCCACTCGGTAGGATTTTTTCAAACTTAGGCGAAACGGATTCGCGGCTAAGTCACCCACTGGGGGATTTCGTATGCAAACAAAAGTGACAACGATTATTGGGACACTCTTGTCTTTGATAAAAATGAACTACAGAATTTTTTTCTTATTACATCTCGTCCAAGGGAGAACTCAAGTGTAAAAGGGGCGGAGTAGTTCCGCATTCCAAGCTCGTGGCTCGTCGGTCTGGTGATCAACATTGTAGAGGTGATATGCTCCATTGTGGAGGACTCTGGTGACGATGAAGGGACCTTCCCAAGTAGGAGCAAGTTTGTGTGGTTTCTGTTGATCCACTCGGAGGACCAAATCTCCTTCCTGGAAGGCTCGGCTCTTCACATTTCTAGCATGGAATCGACGCAAGTCTTGCTGATAGATGGTCGATCTGATCATAGCCATTTCCCTCTCCTCCTCTAGGAGGTCGACTGCGTCTTGCCGGGCTTGCTCTGCTTCGTCTTCGTTATAAAGCTCGACTCTGGGGGCGTTGTGAAGTAGATCATTCGGCAGGACGGCTTCGGCTCCGTAAACCAGAAAAAATGGCGTTCTTCCGGTCGATCGGTTCGGGGTGGTCCTCAACCCCCACAAAACCGACGGAAGTTCGTCGACCCAAGCGCCTACTGCGTGCTTGAGATCACGCATCAATCGAGGCTTCAATCCTTTGAGAATCAGACCATTTGCTCTTTCAGCTTGTCCATTCGACTGAGGATGCGCGACCGACGCGTAGTCGACTCGCGTGCCTTGAGAGGCGCAAAAAGCTCTGAACTTATCTGAATCGAAGTTTGACCCATTGTCGGTGATGATGCTATGCGGGACCCCATATCTGAACGTCAGCCCTCTGACGAAACTGATAGCAGTGCAAGCATCGAGATTCTTGATAGGCTTGGCTTCAATCCATTTGGTGAACTTGTCGACTGCCACAAGCACATGCGTGAATCCGCTCCTGCCTGTTCTCAGTGGACCGACCATGTCCAGTCCCCAGACAGCAAAGGGCCAGACGAGTGGAATGGTCTTCAGGGCTGATGCAGGCTTGTGTGACATGTTGGAGTAGAACTGGCAACCTCCACACTTGTCGACTATCTCTTTTGCCATCTCATTTGCTCTTGGCCAGTAAAATCTTGCTCGGTATGCTTTAGCCACAATGGTCCGAGAGGACGCATGGTGACCACAGGTCCCCGAGTGGATATCATTAAGGATCATTTGACCCTCTTCTGGTGTTATGCATTTCTGACCGATTCCAGTCGCGCTTTCCCTATACAACTGTCCCTTTATGACTGTGAAGGCCTTGGATCAGCGGACGATCTGTCGAGCCTCTTCCTCGTCCTCCGGGAGTTCTTTCCTCAAGATATACGCGATGTATGGTACTGTCCAGTCAGGAGTGATAGCCAAGACCTCCATGACTAGGTCGACCACAGCAGGAATTTCGACTTCAGTCGGATCTATGGCACTTTTCGGTTGCGGGGCTTCTTCTGCAAAGGGATCCTCCTGGACTGATGGTGAGCGGATGTGCTCCAAAAACACATTGCTGGGAATGGCTTCTCTCTTGGAGCCTATCTTTGCCAGATCATCTACTGCTTGATTTTTCAGTCGGGGGATGTGATGAAGCTCTAACCCCTCGAATTTCTTTTCTAGCTTTCTTACTGCGTTGCAATAGCCAGTCATAGCCGGGCTTCTGACGTCCCACTCCTTCATCACCTGATTAACCACCAAATCTGAGTCGCCGTAGACCATGAGGCACCGGACGCCGAGTGAAATGGCCATGCGCAACCCATACAGGAGTGCTTCATATTCTGCTTCATTGTTGGAGGAATCGAAGTGAATCTGGAGAACGTATCTGAGCTTATCTCCTCGGGGGGAGACCAATACTACCCCAGCACCGGAACCTTTCAGCATCTTAGATCCATCGAAGAACATGGTCCAGTGCTCCGAGTGAACTTGAGTCGGGAGTTGCTGTTCAATCCACTCGGCGACGAAATCTGCAATTGCTTAGGACTTGATAGCCTTCTTTGCTTCAAACTTGATATCTAGGGGGAGGAGTTCAATCGCCCACTTAGCCACTCGACCAGTTGCATCTTTGTTGTGCAAGATCTCTGACAGTGGAGCGTCGCTGACGACTGTAATGGAATGGTCAGAGAAGTAGTGTGCAACCTTCTTCGTGGTCATGTAGATCCCATATACAAGCTTCTGGTAATGGGGATATCTTTGCTTCGAAGGGGTCAAAACTTCAGACACATAATATACTGGGCGCTGAACTCTGAAGGCCTTTCCTTCTTCTTCCCGCTCGACCGTGAGTACTGTACTGACAACTTGTCCCGTGGCCGCAATGTACAGCAGCAGAGGCTCTTTACTGATTGGGGCAGCAAGCACCGGCTGGGTGGAGAGCAGAGCTTTGAGCTCTGCAAATGCTGCGTCAGCTTCTGGAGTCCACTCGAACTTGTCAGACTTCTTCATCAGTCGGTAAAGAGGCAACGCCTTTTCACCGAGACGAGAAATGAATCGACTTAGAGCGGCCAAGCAACCTGTAAGTTTCTGGACATCGTGTACACGCACAGGGCGCTTCATCCGGAGTATGGTGCCAACTTTCTCGGGATTGGCATCAATTCCTCGTTCGGAAACGAGAAAACCGAGTAACTTTCCACCTAGAAATCCGAATGGGCACTTTGATGGATTGAGCTTGATATCGTATCCCCTGAGGTTAGCAAAGGTTTCGGCAAGGTCAGTCAGTAGGTCGGAACCTTTCCGTGACTTAACCACAATATCATCCATGTATGCTTCTATGTTCCAACTGATCTGAGTGAGTAAACACTTATGAATCATCCTCATGAACGTGGCTCCAGCATTCTTGCGGCCGAAGGGCATGGTGACATAACAGAAGCACCCAAATGGGGTGATGAAAGCCGTTTTGATCTCGTCGGGTCCATACAGACGGATCTGATGGTACCCTGAATAAGCATCTAGAAAAGACAAACGCTCACACCCCGCGGTCGAGTCCACTACCTGGTCGATGCGGGGGAGAGGGAAATGATCTTTCGGGCAGGCCCGATTGATGTGTTTAAAGTCAATGCACATGCGAAGTGACTTGTCCTTTTTGGTGACCATGACTACATTGGCGAGCCACTCGGAGTGGTAAATCTCTCGGATGAACTCCGCTGCTAAGAGCCGAGCCACCTCCTCGCCAATAACTTTCCTCTTCTGGACGGCGGACCGTCGAAGATGTTCTTTCACAGGCTTGAACTTCGGGTCGACTCGTAGACGGTGCTCAGCCAGCCCCCTGGGAACTCCAGGCATGTCAGAAGGCTTCCATGTGAAGACGTCCCAGTTCTCACAGAGGAACTGGATGAGCGCTTCTTCCTATTTGGAGTCGAGCGTCATCGAGATGTGAGTCGGAGCAGCGTCGGGGTCGGTCGGGTGAATGTGAGCTGGCTTAATTTCACTGGACGACTGAAAAGCAGATTCTGAAGCAGGCTTCTTGGCTCGTAGCAATTCACTCGGATCAGCAGTCTTCTGATACTCTCGTAGCTCAACAACTGCCATCTGAGCGTCAGCAATCTTCGATCCTTTCTGAAAACACTCTTCTGCTTTCTTCCGATTGCCGGTAACGGTGATCACACCTCTGGGGCCGGGCATCTTCAACTTGAGATACACGTAGCATGGTCGAGCCATGAAGCGTGCATAAGCTGGCCGGCCCAGAATAGCATGATAAGCACTTTGGAAATCCACAACCTCAAATGTCAACTTTTCCCTGCGGTAATTCTTTGAATCACCGAAAACCACGTCGAGAGCAATCTGGCCGAGTGACTCGGCTTTCTTTCCAGGAATGACTCCATGGAAGCTCATGTTGCTGGCACTGAGCCTGGACATCGGAATGCCCATCCCTTTCAATGTTTCAGCATACAATATGTTCAGGCCACTGCCACCATCCATTAGGACTTTGGTCAGTTGAGTGCCCTCGACAACTGGGTCGACCACCAAAGCTTGGCTCCCAGGGGTGGCAATGTGCGTAGGGTGATCGGACCGGTCGAATGTGATGGCAGTCTGAGACCACTTCAGATAACTGGGTGTCGCTGGAGCAACCATATTCACCTCACGGTTAATGACTTTCAGTCGAATTTTGCTTTCGACATCAGCAAAAATCATCAGGGTGGAATTGATTTGGGGGTATCCGTCGTCGCTATCTTCCTTGTCCTCGACTCTGTCCAACTCTTTTTCCTTATCTTTGGGCTGTTTGCCCTGAAACTGCTAGATCAGGAGCCGGCACTATCGAGTGGTATGCTTCGGGTAAATGAAATTACCCTCTTCATCTTTCTTGGTGTGGATGTGACATGGCAGATCCAAAACATCATTTCCATCTTGATCCTTGACTTTCTTGGGCTTCCAGGGGGCTTTGGGTTTTCCCTTGAAATTTCCCTGGGTTGCGGCCAGGGCCTCCCCAGGGGCGGCTGGCTCGGCCTTCCGCTTCTGCTTTCGACTGGAATTGCCTCCGGTTTCCTGGGCGACTGCTTTCTGCTTGCCACTCCGAAGTTGATCTTCATCTTCTCCGTTAGCGTATTTGGTGGCAATTTCCATCATCCGATTCAGGGACATTTCTCCGGTCCGACCGAACTTCAGGTTCAACTCTCTGTTCTTGACGCCTTCTTTAAAGGCACAAACTGCTTGGTGATCCGGTACGTTCTCAACTGTGCGATGCAAAGTGATCCACCTCTGGATGTAATCCCTCAGAGTTTCACTCGGCTTCTGCATGCAAGACCGCAATTCCGTAAGGCCTGCGGGTCGCTTGCATGTTCCCTCAAAGGTTGTGACAAACACTCGAGAGAGATCCTCCCAAGTGTAGATGCTTCTGGGTGCTAACTGATTCAGCCACGCTCTGGCCGAGCCCTCTAATAGGAGAGGCAGATGCTTCATAGCCACCTCATCATTGCCACCGCCAATCTGTACAGCCACTCGGTAATCTTTGAGCCAAGTGTCAGGCTTAGACTCACCGGTGAACTTGCTGACTCCAGTCGCCAACCGAAAGTTGGGAGGAATCACCGGGGCCCTGATGGCTCGACTGAAACACTCTGGCCCTGAAACACGTATTCTGCTGCTGGCGGGCGCATCTCTGTTCTGGCCTTCCCGATGAGCCCTGTTCCTGTCAACCAAGCCTTGAACAAGGACAAATCTCACGTCAAAGCCTGGGTCCCTGGGGTCGACGGGAATCCTCTGCCCAGCGCTATGAGGGCGCCTGCCATCTCGATGTCGAGGCGCATATGACCCACTCCTCGGGGGAGGGGTTGGCACTCGACGTCGATCATCACGATCGGGTCGGTGATCATACTGTTCATTCCTTCTGTACTGATCATGCCGGTCGCCACGTCCCTCATGCCTCGGGGGCGACCGCGGGCTATGAGCCGACTGGACTGTATCTGTTGCAACGGATCGACTGTGGATCCTATTCCGCGACTGAGAAACAGCGAAATTCTGGTTTCCCGCCACCCGGAGCAATGCTCTGATCTGTAACAAGCCCCTGCCAGCCTCCGACTGGGAGGGCTGAATCGATTCTGCTTTACGGGCCGCGGCGGCCAAATTCTGAACTGGGATTCGGTATACCTACGTCGGCGGGAAGAGCTAGCGTCGACTAGACTCGGGAGCCCGCTGACGCGCTTGCTCGTCGAGTGCTCGCTGGAGATTCTCCAGTCGGGTGCGCTCGGCCAAATTAGCCAAGCGCGCGTCCTCCAAGGCCCGGGCCTCGGGGGACTCTCCGATGATAGGAGTGCGGAGTGCGTCCGTGTTCCGGCGGCGAAGCTCCTCTCGCTGTAATGATGTGAGAGGTTCGGGGAGATACTCATCGTGGGGATGCGACGGGTCGCCCCCACCCACGCCTCCATCAGCGCGAGGGAAACCTGGAGGACTGTGTGTTCCATCGACTGCCAAGATCTCAGTCGCTGGGTCGCTGCTGTCGCACTCGGATGCGGTCTCCGCGGAGCCAGTCAACAGGTCGAACAGGCCGCAGAGGGATTCGTCGGGCTCGATTGCCGTGACTTGCAGGGCGGCCGACTGGCGAGAAACGGCATGCCTCACCCACCTCTGAAGTCTCGACCGACCGGAGCGCTTGCGTCGGTGGGAGACAGAGCGGGGAGACGATACTGGGGCCGACCGATACTGGGTCGACGGCTGCCGCAGGAGGACGCCATGAACGCATGCGCGGAAATGCGTCGCACCGCGGACGGGGAGCGCGTCGATGTCGAGTGGCGCCTCCTGAAGCCAGGCGGAGTCGTCAGCGATGAACGTGAGCGCGCCGAGGCGGATCTCGCGGCCCTCCACCAAAACTCCGCACGAAACCATGATCAAAGGGATCGGAAAAATCGCAACTTCTCCAATCAGGTGCTAAGATTCCGGCCCCACGGTGGGCGCCAACTGTCGTAGTTCTAACTCTAACAGTGATGTAGGGGGGTATGTATGGAGAGGCTAGATCTCAGCTATTGGGAAGTTGTAAACACACCAAGATGTACGAGTTCAGGCCCTTCGCGAGGGAAGTAACAACCCTACGTCTCGGTGCCCGGAGGCAGTCGACTGGATTACTGGCGTGTGAATAACAGGGGTGCGAACCCTTCATACGGAGGAGGGGGGTGGCTTATATAGAGTTCGCCGGCCCCCTCCTGCCCTCAGTAATGCAGGGTTTAAGGTACATTTAAGGTTGGGCGTTACTGGTAACGCCCCTAATAAAGTGCTATAATGGCCATAAAGACTACTTGATAGCCGACCGTTCGCCTGTGGAGTGACTTTAGGTCTCCTAGCGGTCGAGTGATTGGCTTCATGGTCGAGTGATTGCTTTGTGGTCTTGAACCCGTCGAGTGGGATACCTTCAAGTCGATTGAAAGGTGACTTCTTCTAGGGATGTCCTAGGGTAGGGCTTTTCGGACAGGTCCGTGCCCCTACCCTAGGTACATGGCTTCATCAGGAGAGGCATCTTGACCTTCTGGGGCTTGGAGATGCGTGACAAATCTTCAGACTGCACACTGTCTTCAGGAGGTGCAGTTGCCAGTGGCTTCGCCCGTGAGATTTTTGGTGCAGAGGCCGGCTTTGAAGCTTTTGGCTGCTTCAGCTTCGTTGGCTTCGGCGCTGCAGGCGCTTCATCTGATTCGGCGTCGTCTGCATGCTCATTCACGGTTGTCCCTTGAACCACGATGTGAGTGATGAGACCTTCAAGGTTGTAGAAGGGCCCAATAAGATTGGGTTCAGCTTCGCGAGTTCCATCGGCACGGGGAGCAGAGGGACCAGGGTTGAAATCTAAACCCAAAGTCTTCTTGTTCTGTTTCGCTGAGTTCTGGGCAAACTGGAAGTTGCGCTTAAACAGATTGTCGTCATGACACCATAGCAGGGACGTGAAGGAAATATGCCCTAGAGGCAATAATAAAGTTATTATTTATTTCCTTATATCATGATAAATGTTTATTGTTCATGCTAGAATTGTATTAACCGGAAACATAATACATGTGTGAATACATAGACAAACAGAGTGTCACTGGTATGCCTCTACTTGACTAGCTCGTTAATCAAAGATGGTTATGTTTCCTAACCATGGACAAAGAGTTGTCATTTGATTAACGGGATCACATCATTAGTTGAATGATCTGATTGACATGACCCATGCCATTAGCTTAGCACCCGATCGTTTAGTATGTTGCTATTGCTTTCTTCATGACTTATACATGTTCCTATGACTATGAGATTATGCAACTTCCGTTTGCCGGAGGAACACTTTGTGTGCTACCAAACGTCACAACGTAACTGGGTGATTATAAAGGTGCTCTACAGGTGTCTCCAAAGGTACATGTTGGGTTGGCGTATTTCGAGATTAGGATTTGTCACTCCGATTGTCGGAGAGGTATCTCTGGGCCCTCTCGGTAATGCACATCACTGAAGCCTTGCAAACATTGCAACTAATGAGTTAGTTGCGGGATGATGTATTACGGAACGAGTAAAGAGACTTGCCGGTAACGAGATTGAACTAGGTATGGGATACCGACGATCGAATCTCGGGCAAGTAACATACCGGTGACAAATGGAACAACGTATGTTGTTATGCAGTCTGACCGATAAAAGATCTTCGTAGAATATGTAGGAGCCAATATGAGCATCCAGGTTCCGCTATTGGTTATTGATCGGAGACGTGTCTCGATCATGTCTACATTGTTCTCGAACCCGTAGGGTCCGCACGCTTAAGGTTACGATGACAGTTATATTATGAGTTTATACATTTTGATGTACCGAAGTTTGTTCGGAGTCCCAGATGTGATCACGGACATGACGAGGAGTCTCAAAATGGTCAAGACATAAAGATTGATATATTGGAAGCCTATGTTTGGATATCGGAAGTGTTCCGGGTGAAATCGGGATTTTACCAGAGTACCGGGAGGTTACCGGAACCCCCCGGGAGGTATATGGGCCTTAGTGGGCCTTAGTGGAAGAGAGGAGAGGTGGCCATAGATGGGCCGCGCGCCCCTCCCCCCCTTGGTCCGAATAGGACAAGGAGAGGGGGCCGGCCCCCCTTTCTCCTCTCTCTCCTCTTTCCCCCCTCCGTGAATCCTATTCCAACTAGGAAAGAGGGGGAGTCCTACTCCCGGAGGGAGTAGGACTCCTCCTGGCGCGCCTCCTCTTGGCCGGCCATCCCCCCTTTGAGCCTTTATATACGGAGGCAAGGGGCACCCCTTGAGACACAAGTTGATCCACGTGATCATATTCTTAGCCGTGTGCGGTGCCCCCTTCCACCATAGTCCTCGATAATATTGTAGCGGTGCTTAGGCGAAGCCCTGCGACGGTAGAACATCAAGATCGTCACCACGCCGTCGTGCTGACAGAACTCTTCCCCGACACTTTGCTGGATCAGAGTCCGGGGATCGTCATCGAGCTGAACGTGTGCTAGAACTCGGAGGTGCCGTAGTTTCGGTGCTTGATCGGTCGGGCCGTGGAGACGTACGACTACATCAACCAAGTTAACGCTTCCGTTGTCGATCTACAAGGGTACGTAGATCACACTCTCCCCCTCTTGTTGCTATGCATCACCATGATCTTACGTGTGCGTAGGAATTTTTTTTAAATTACTACGAAACCGAACAGTGGCATCCGAGCCTAGGTTTTATGTGTTGATGTTATATGCACGAGTAGAACACAAGTGAGTTGTGGGCGATATAAGTCATACTGCTTACCAGCATGTCATACTTTGGTTCGACGGTATTGTTGGACGAAGCGGCCCGGACCGACATTACGCGTACGCTTACGCGAGACCGGTTCTCCCGACGTGCTTTGCACAAAGGTGGCTAGCGGGTGACAGTTTCTCCAACTTTAGTTGAACCGAGTGTGGCTACGCCCGGTCCTTGCGAAGGTTAAAACAGCACCAACTTGACAAACTATCATTGTGGTTTTGTTGCGTAGGTAAGATTGGTTCTTGCTTAAGCCCGTAGCAGCCACGTAAAACTTGCAACAACAAAGTAGAGGACGTCTAACTTGTTTTTGCAGGGCATGTTGTGATGTGATATGGTCAAGACATGATGCTAAATTTTATTGTATGAGATGATCATGTTTTGTAACCGAGTTATCGGCAACTGGCAGGAGCCATATGGTTGTCGCTTTATTGTATGCAATGCAATCGCGCTGTAATGCTTTACTTTATCACTAAGCGGTAGCGATAGTCGTGGAAGCATGAGATTGGCGAGACGACAACGATGCTACGATGGAGATCAAGGTGTCGCGCCGGTGACGATGGTGATCACGACGGTGCTTCGAGGATGGAGATCACAAGCACAAGATGATGATGGCCATATCATATCACTTATATTGATTGCATGTGATGTTTATCTTTTATACATCTTATCTTGCTTTGATTGACGGTAGCATTATAAGATGATCTCTCACTAATTATCAAGAAGTGTTCTCCCTGAGTATGCACCGTTGCGAAAGTTCTTCGTGCTGAGACACCACGTGATGATCGGGTGTGATAGGCTCTACGTTCAAATACAACGGGTGCAAAATAGTTGCACACGCAGAATACTCAGGTTATACTTGACGAGCCAAGCATATACAGATATGGCCTCGGAACACGGAGATTGAAAGGTCGAGCGTGAATCATATAGTAGATATGATCAACATAGTGATGTTCACCAATGAAACTACTCCATCTCACGTGATGATCGGACATGGTTTAGTTGACTTGGATCACGTAATCACTTAGAGGATTAGAGGGATGTCTATCTAAGTGGGAGTTCTTTAAGTAATATGATTAATTGAACCTAAATTTATCATGAACTTAGTACCTGATAGTATCTTACTTATGTATGTTTGATTGTAGATAAATGGCCCGTGCTGTTGTTCCGTTGAATTTTAATGCGTTCCTTGAGAAAGCAAAGTTGAAAGATGATGGTAGCAATTACACGGACTGGGTCCGTAACTTGAGGATTATCCTCATTGCTGCCCAGAAGAATTACGTCCTGGAAGCACCGCTGGGTGGCAGGCCTGCTGCTGGAGCAACACTAGATGTTATGAACGTCTGGCAGAGCAAAGCTGATGACTAATCGATAGTTCAATGTGCCATGCTTTACGGCTTAGAACCGGGACTTCAACGACGTTTTGAACGTCATGGGGCATATGAGATGTTCCAGGAGTTGAAGTTAATATTTCAAGCAAATGCCCGGATTGAGAGATATGAAGTCTCCAGTAAGTTCTATAGCTGCAAGATGGAGGAGAACAGTTCTGTCAGTGAGCATATACTCAAGATGTCTGGGTATTGTAATCACTTGATTCAACTGGGCGTTAATCTTCCGGATGATAGCGTCATTGACAGAATTCTCCAATCACTTCCACCAAGCTACAAGAGCTTCGTGATGAACTATAATATGCAAGGGATGAATAAGACTATTCCCGAGCTCTTCGCAATGCTGAAAGCTGCGGAGGTAGAAATCAAAAAGGAGCATCAAGTGTTGATGGTCAACAAGACCACTAGTTTCAAGAAAAAGGGCAAAGGGAAGAAGAAGGGGAACTTCAAAAAGAACAACAAGCAAGTTGCTACTCAAGAGAAGAAACCCAAACCTGGACCTAAGCCTGAAACTGAGTGCTTCTACTGCAAGCAGACTGGTCACTGGAAGTGGAACTGCCCCAAGTATTTGGCGGATAAGAAGGATGGCAAGGTGAACAAAGGTATATGTGATATACATGTTATTGATGTGTACCTTACTAATGCTCGCAGTAGCACCTGGGTATTTGATACTGGTTCTGTTGCTAATATGTGCAACTCGAAACAGGGACTACGGATTAAGCAAAGATTGGCTAAGGACGAGGTGACGATGCGCATGGGAAACGGTTCCAAAGTCAATGTGATCGCAGTCGGCACGCTATCTCTACATCTACCTTCGGGATGAATATTAGACCTAAATAATTTTTATTTGGTGCCAACGTTAAGCATGAACATTATATATGGATCTTGTTTGATGCGAGACAGTTATTCATTTAAATCTGAGAATAATGGTTGTTCTATTTATATGAGTAATATCTTTTATGGTCATGCACCCTTGAAGAGTGGTCTATTCTTATTGAATCTCGATAGTAGTAACACACATATTCATAATGTTGAAGCCAAAAGATGCAGAGTTGATAATGATAGTGCAACTTATTTGTGGCACTGCCGTTTAGGTCATATCGGTGTAAAGCGCATGAAGAAACCCCATACTGATGGACTTTTGGAACCACTTGATTATGAATCACTTGGTACTTGCGAACCGTGCCTCATGGGCAAGATGACTAAAACGCCGTTCTCCGGTACTATGGAGAGAGCAACAGATTTGTTGGAAATGATACATACAGATGTATGTGGTCCGATGAATATTGAGGCTCGTGGCGGATATCGTTATTTTCTCACCTTCACAGATGACTTAAGCAGATATGGGTATATCTACTTAATGAAACATAAGTCTGAAATGTTTGAAAAGTTCAAAGAATTTCAGAGTGAAGTTGAAAATCATCGTAACAAGAAAATAAAGTTTCTACGATCTGATCGTGGAGGAGAATATTTGAGTTACGAGTTTGGTGTACATTTGAAACAATGTGGAATAGTTTCGCAACTCACGCCACCTGGAACACCACAGCGTAATGGTGTGTCCGAACGTCATAATCATACTTTACTAGATATGGTGCGATCTATGATGTCTCTTACTGATTTACCGCTATCGTTTTGGGGTTATGCGTAATGGTGTGTCCGAACGTCATAATCGTACTTTACTAGAACTCGGAGGTGCCGTAGTTTCGGTGCTTGATTGGTCGGGCCGTGGAGACGTACGACTACATCAACCAAGTTAACGCTTCCATTGTCGATCTACAAGGGTATGTAGATCACACTCTCCCCCTCTTGTTGCTATGCATCACCATGATCTTACGTGTGCGTAGGAATTTTTTTGAAATTACTACGAAACCCAACAGGACGATGGGTCAGCATCCGCAGGCTGTGGTCCACAGACCATGCAGGGATAGAAGCCTTGTTCAATGGCTTCATCTCTGGTGCTGGGTTGAAGATTTTTGTAGAGGATGTCTCTCCAAGGTCGCTTGATGGCATTCTTTTCAGCATATTCCTTGGTCACAAATCTGTATTTGAACCACTGTTTTGCCCAATAGAGTCGAATCCATTGGATTCGTGTCTTGCGCTGATTGTAATCCTCTTTAGGATCTGTCTTGTACAGCTCTAAGAGGTCATCGGGCAGATCTCTTGATGTTTCTCCTCGACCCTTTCTGCCACCCTTCCTTGCTGATTTTTCTGAAGCCATGAACTTTAGTCTGAAAGGCTTCAATACGTTCAGAGGCTTCAAAGGTTTTCGCTTGCTGGACAAATAGGAACTGGCTTCGGGAGAATTTATGTGATGCTGTAAGAATTCTGCAAATGAATGCAGACTATGAGAACCAAGGGATTCTCCCACGGACATGTACCTGTGACAGCATTAAGGTGCGAGGGAAGGGGAAGAGGTCATATGCATTCTCAGAAGATTTTGAAGATAAATCAGTTTAGAAGACATTGACCTCATCATGCGAAGACATTCACTCATAGATAAGGAGTTGGTTCCAGATTTGTACGAATCCACGGATCAGTACAAGTGAGGAATCTAACTACTTTGTGAAGCATAAGTGAATATACTAGGCATGTTATGAGATGCAGTATGAAAGAGATCTAACTTGTGTGGATGGAAACTGCTTGTGGTATAAAGTGATAAAGCTATAGGATCAAAGAGGCCGTAAAAAGGAGGTTTTATTTACCACACGAAGAACTACTAGACGGAGTGGAAGAGGAGGCCGAGCAGTTCGATCATCTGTGCCCTAACTTGGCGACGGAGGACACCTACGGCGACGGGGGAGAAGGCGATGTCCGCGGTCGGCGTGAAGACGGCGTCGGAGAGGTTGCGGCAGTGAAGCGCTTCGTCGCCGGCGTCGTCGAGGGCTAGCGGTGGCGCTAGGGTTCGTGCGAGAGTGGAAGAAGAGATAATGACCGCTGTGAGGTGTGTATTTATAGGTACATGGGCGGCACTGTGTTATTACACAGGTGCCCCTGGCGATTCGCATCTGAGGAACACGTGGCCATCATGCAGCATATTGGGGTTTGTTCCACGTCCCACGCACGCCTGGATTGTCGGGTGGTCGTTCCCACTTCTCCGGGTTTCAGGTGGAGGAATGAGCATTGAAAACGGACTTAATGGTTGTCTCTGTATCTTCTGCTGACAAGGACGCAGAGAAGACATTCGACAGTTTCAATAGAATGCATATGATTTCGAGAGATAGAGTTTGAGATAGAAAGCATAGAGAGGTTAGGGTCCGATCACATTCACTTAGTTCAAAAGATTCAATAAGAAGACATAGCTATAAGTGAATGCTGTAGAGGACAGAACACTAGTATATATATATATAATCAACATAGTGAAGATAATCATGAAGACATGTTGAGATTGAAGACAAACCAAATGTGAAGACGTAGAAAATGTAACGCCATGATTGAAACACTTCAAATAGAACATTTGGTGGTGGCGTTACCCACCGTATAGGAAGTATTAGACCCAGACACGGCGCACAATTATCGTGGCGCTCTGAAGTCAAATTCCTCATTAATGTATTCACACTTAGAATGTATGTCTTCATTGAGTGAAGATATACTTTACTTCGTGTGTTGCACATCTAAGTCATCAATATGCATAGGTGTTAGGATGTGTGCCTGATCACAGGACATTTGAGGATTCCAAGATATTTAGCTCACACCGTAACTTGCAAAATCTCTTCTCATCCAAGGGCTTGGTGAAGATATCTGCCAATTGCTCTTCAGTGTTGACGTGTATGATATCAATATCTTCTTTCACAACATGATCTCTGAGAAACTGATGAAGAATTTCAATGTGCTTTGTCTTCAAGTGCTGAACTGGGTTGTTGGCAATCTTGATGGCGCTTTCGTTGTCGTAGTAGAGTGGCACTTGCTTCAGATGAATGCCATAGTCCTTGAGTGTTTGTTTCATCCACAGAAGCTGAGCGCAGCAAGATCCAGCAGCAATGTATTCAGATTCAGCGGTGGAGAGAGATACACAATTCTGCTTCTTTGAAGACCAACATACAAGTGATCGTCCCAGAAAATGACATGTGCCTGATGTAGACTTGCGATCCACTTTGTCACCAGCATAATCAGCATCCGAGAATCCAACCAGATCAAACTCTAAGCCCTTTGGATACCATAATCCTAGAGTTGGGGTGTGAGCCAAATATCGAAGAATTCGCTTCACAGCTAAGTGATGCAACTCCTTTGGTGCCGCTTGAAATCGAGCACACATGCAAACACTAAGCATAATATCTGGCCTAGATGCACATAGATGAAGCAAAGAACCAATCATGGAGCAGTATACCTTTTGATCAAACTCTTTACCATTGTCGTCAGGACCCAGATGATGCTTGGCTGGCATTGGCGTCGTGAAGCCTTTGTAGTCTTGCATACCAAACTTCTTCAGACAATCTTTGAGATACTTCTCTTGAGATATGAAGATGCCGTTGCGTTGCTGTCGTATTTGGAGACCGAGGAAGAACTTCAGCTCTCCCATCATGGACATCTGATATTGCTCTTGCATCATATATCCAAACTCTTCACTGTACTTCTAATTGGTGCAGCCGAAGATAATGTCATCCACATATATTTGGCACACAAACAGTTCACCATCATATGTCTTCGTGGAGAGAGTGGGGTCTAGGGAACCAGGTATGAAGCCTTTGCTCTTCAGGAAGTATTTGAGTGTGTCATACCAGGCCCGAGGGGCTTGTTTGAGGCCATACAGTGCCTTGTTGAGCTTGTATACCATGTCAGGATGTTTTGGATCTTCAAAGCCAGGCGGTTGTGCAACATACACTTCTTCTTCAATCTTGCCATTGAGAAAGGCGCTCTTCACATCCATTTGATATAGAAGTATGTTGTGATGATTGGCATAGGCCAGCAGTATGCGTATGGCTTCAAGTCTAGCCACAGGAGCAAATGTTTCATCGAAGTCAATGCCTTCCACTTGAGTATATCCTTGAGCAACGAGACGAGCTTTGTTTCTGACAACTTGACCATGCTCATCTTGCTTGTTGCGGTATATCCATTTGGTGCCTATTATGTTGTGCTTCCGAGGATCAGGACGCTTAACCAGTTCCCATACATTATTCAGCTCGAACTGTTGAAGCTCTTCTTGCATAGCTTGAATCCATTCAGGTTCCATGAAGGCTTCTTCAACTTTCTTGGATTCTGTTATTGAGACGAATGCGAAGTGCCCACAAAAATTTGCTAGCTGAGTTGCCCTTGAACGAGTGAGCGGACCGGGTGCATTGATGCTATCAATTATTCTCTCAATCTGCACTTCATTGGCAACATGAGGATGTACAGGGCGAAGGTTTTGCTCTGGCTGATCATTGTCATTGTTAGTGGGATTGTCTTCAGGCTGAGCATTGTCTTCAGGTTGATCAGGTGCGGAGATGATAAGTTCCTCTTCAGGTTGAGCTTCAGAGGGTATGATTTCTCCGGTTCCCATAAGCTTGATTGATTCGCTGGATGGAACTTCATCTAGCATATTTGGGAGGTGCTCTCTTTGTGAACTGTTAGTCTCATCAAACCGCACATCCACTGTTTCAACCACTTTATAATGAAAAAGATTGAAGACTCTGTAGGAGTGCGAATCCTTTCCATATCCAAGCATAAAACCCTCATGTGCTTTTGGTGCAAATTTTGAAGTGTGATGTGGATCCTTGATCCAGCACCTGGCACCAAATACTCTGAAGTAACTGACATTTGGCTTCTTGCCAGTAAGGAGCTCATAAGATGTCTTGTTCAGAAGCTTGTGAAGATAAACACGATTGATTGTATGGCATGCAGTATCAATGGCTTCAGGCCAGAATTTTCTTGGAGTCTTGTATTCATCAAGCATTGTTCGGGCCATCTCAATGAGTGTTCTGTTCTTGCGTTCGACGATGCCATTCTGCTGTGGCGTGTATGGGGCTGAGAATTCATGTGTGATGCCCAAGGTATCAAGATATGTATCAAGGCCAGTATTCTTGAATTCAGTGCCATTGTCACTTCTGATGTGCTTTATCTTGGCGCCATAGTTGTTCATTACTCGATTGGCGAAGCGTCTGAAGACATCCTGCACCTCAGTCTTGTAGAGGATTATGTGCACCCAAGTATATCTAGAATAATCATCAACAATAACAAAGCCATAGAGGCAAGCAGTAGTAGTAAGAGTTGAGTAATGAGTGGGACCGAAAAGATCCACGTGGAGCAGTTCGAAGGGTCGAGTGGCTGTCATGATTGTCTTCGAGGGATGTTTGGCCCTCGTCATCTTCCCTGCTTCACAGGCACCGCATAAGTGATCTTTCTTGAACTTGACGCCCTCGATGCCTATGACATGCTTCTTCTTTGCAAGGGTGTGGAGATTCCTCATGCCAGCATGCCCTAGCCTCCGATGCCAGAGCCAACATTCTGAAGCCTTTGCTAGAAGACATACGGCAAGCTGTGGTCCTGCCGAAAAATCTACCACGTACAAATCATCTTTCCGATACCCTTCAAACACTAGAGACTTGTCAGATTCCATTAGTACAAGGCAGCGATATTTTCCAAATATTACGATCATGTTCAAATCGCAAAGCATTGAGACAAACATTAAGTTGAAGCCAAGGGATTCAACAAGCATGACTTTATCCATGTGTTGATCCTTTGAGATTGCAACTCTACCTAGACCCAATACCTTACTTTTACCAGTGTCAGCAAATGTGATGTGACTCTTGCCGGATGGACGTAAGGTTGAGTCCATAAGAAGGCTTCATTTGCCAGTCATGTGGTTGGTACACCCACTATCAATAATCCATTCTGAAGACGCTGGTGTCATACCCTACAGTGCAGTTAGGGGGATAGGCTTCACGAAAAGAATTGTGAAGCAAAAACATTTGACGAACCAGTGGGTTATGAAAGCTTAGATCCAGATTAGGACTGATAGGGAGAGTAGCAAGCGATTCAGGAACGAAGTACATAGTAAGACCATTCGGGCATTTGATCTTGCGCCCTACAAGATGTTTAAGGTCCCCAGCAATAGCGTCAGACGATTTTGGTTTTCTGCTGGAGACCTTTCCCTGCAAAAGAGAGTTAAGCTTTCTTAGCCACCCACATCTTCAAGGGTGGCTTAGAAGCAATAAGTCTAACTGCAGCATCTGAGAACTTTGGCTTTGGAGCCCTAGCAAAAAGTTTTGCAGGCGGACAATAGTACTCATAAGAATAAGTAGAAAATCATCTTGGTCTTACGAATATGGCAGTTTGATGAACTGTGCTCATATTCATAGGCCTGAGTATGGTTTCCTTGCAAAACATTTGCGTTAGTGCGACTCAGGTGAGTCCTCTGTCTGTATGAAGCCTTTGGACCGTATGAAGCCTGTGGCCTGAGGTTTGTCTTCTTCATGTGTGGTGTCATGATGACATTCACAGGAAGATTCTCCAGACACCTTTTTGGAACCCAGATCTTCTTCATAGGCGGTCCATTCCTACAGTTAGTACCAATGTACCTGGCAAACACTTCACCATTCTGATTCTTAAACAGTTTATAGTTTGCATCAAAGGATTCATCAATGACAATGGGATTTGCACAGGAGAAGCCAGATAGATTGGATAGTTCTGCTGAAGATTCCTTTGCAGCAACCCATGTGGTTTTGGGGTACTGCTCAGGTTTCCAGTAAGAGCCATCAGCATTCATTTTCCTTATGAACCCAACACCCTCTTTCCTCGGGTTTCGATTCAAGATCTGCTTTTTGAGGACATCACATAGTGTCTGATGCCCTTTAAGACTTTTGTACATCCCTGTTTCAAGCAATGTCTTCAACCTAGCATTCTCATCAGCAATAGCAGTGGAATCCTCAGCAGAGGGGTTAGTTCCCACATCAACAGTTGAAGATATTGCAACAGTAGCAGCAGTAGAACATTCAGCAACAGTAGTAGCATTATCACGCTCAATGCACTTAAGACATGGTGGTTCAAATCCTTCCTGAGCGGAATTGGTCTGTTTGGAGCGAAGTGACTCATTTTCCTTTTGAAGATCTTCATGAGCCGCTCTCAATTTCTCAAGATCTTGCTTCCTTTGAAGATAATCATAGGAAAGCTTTTCATGAGTTGTTGAGAGCGTTTCATGACGACTTTCAAGTTTCTCATACTTAACGTGAAGATTTTTTATGTCTTCAATTAAGGACTCAGAACGAGTCATTTCAGCGCCTAACAGATCATCGCTTTTGTCTAACAGTTTTTGAATATGTTCCATGGCTTTTTGTTGTTCAGTTGCAATTTTAGCAAGTGTTTTGTAGCTGGGTTTTGAACCACAATCAGAGTCGTCGTCACTAGATGTTTGATAGTGAGTAGTGCGTGTGTTTACCTTGGCACCGCGTGCCATGAAGCAGTAGGTAGGAGCGGAGTAGTCCTTGTCATTTGCATCAGTGTCGGTGATGAAGTCATTGTCTTCAGTCTTGAAGATGGACTTGGCAACGTATGCTGTAGCCAGACTTGCGACGCCAGAATCGGACTCCTCCTCAGACTCCACCTCCGCCTCCTCAGAAGCGGACTCCCCCTCTAAATCCATTTCCTTGCCAACAAACGCACGTGCCTTGCCAGATGAGCTCTTCTTGTGTGATGAAGACTTTGAAGAGGACTTGGAAGAAGACTTTGAGTATTTCTTCTTCTTCTTGTCGTCAGAGTCATATTCCTGGCTCTTCTTCTTCTTTTTGTTCTCATTGTCCCACTGCGGACACTCAGAGATGAAGTGGCCAGGTTTCTTGCACTTGTGACATGTTTTCTTCTTGTAGTCATGAGCAGAAGCTTCATCATTCCTTGAGCTTGATCGGGAAGACTTTCTGAAGCCTTTCTTCTTGGTGAATTTTTGGAACTTCTTCACAAGCATAGCAAGTTCCCTTCCAATGTCTTTAGGATCATCAGAACTATTGTCAGATTCTTCTTCAGTTGAGGAGACAGCTTTTGCCTTCAAGGCACGAGTTCGCCCATAGTTTGGACCGTAGATATCTCTTTTCTCAGAAAGCTGAAACTCATGTGTGTTGAGCCTCTCAAGTATGTCAGACGGATCGAGTGTCTTGAAATCAGGACGTTCTTGAATCATCAGGGCTAGGGTGTCAAACGAACTGTCAAGTGATCTTAGTAGTGTCTTGACGACTTCATGCTTGGTGATCTCAGTAGCGCCAAGGGCTTGAAGCTCATTCGTGATGTCAGTGAGTCGATCAAATGTGAGCTGGACATTCTCATTGTCATTTCTCTTGAAGCGGTTGAAGAGGTTGCGAAGGACACTGGTTCTCTGATCTCTCTGGGTTGAGATGCCTTTGTTGACCTTGGAGAGCCAGTCCCAGACTAGCTTAGATGTTTCCAAAGCACTCACGCGGCCATACTGTCCTTTGGTCAGATGACCACAGATGATATTCTTGGCAGTAGAGTCCAGTTGAACGAACTTCTTGACATCAGCAGCGGTGACACCTTCTCCAGCCTTGAGAATGCCGTTCTTGACGACATACCATAGGTCGACGTCAATGGCTTCAAGATGCATGCACATCTTATTCTTCCAGTAGGGATATTCAGTTCCATCGAAGACGGGGCACGCAGCGGAGACTTTGATTATCCCTGCAGTCGACATAGCTAAAACTCCAGGTGGTTAAACCAAATCACACAGAACAAGGGAGTACCTTGCTCTGATACCAATTGAAAGTGCGTTATATCGACTAGAGGGGGGGTGAATAGGCGATTTTTATGAAAGTCTTCAAAATGTGGAAGTTATGAAGACAAACGACAGAAATAAACCTATTACCCTGCAACGGAAGGTAGACTACACTAGGCAAGCCATAGTCAAGTATTCAATAGAGTGAAAGCACAATGACTAATAGCAGCAATGTAGTAAGGATCAGGTAGGAAGATATTATGAAGCCAAACAGAACACGCAGTCACTCAGTGAAGATAAAAGATAGTGCAATTATACAATGACTTCACAAGGAGTAACAATACATAAAGAGAAGGGAAGGATGAAACCAGTGACTCGTTGAAGACAATGATGTGTTGGACCAGTTCCAATTGCTGTGACAACTGTACATCTGGTTAGGGCGGCTAGGTATTTAAACCTGAGGACACACAGTCCCGGACACCCAGTCCTGAACACGCAGCTCAGGACACCCAGTCCTCACCGTATTCCCCTTGATCTAAGGTCACACAGACCTCACCCAATCACTCTGGTAAGTCTTCAAGGTAGACTCCCAAACCTTCACAGACTTCGTTCACCGGCAATCCACAATGTCTCTTGGATGCTCAGAACGCGACGCCTAACCGGCTGGAGGATTCACAGTCCTCAAGTGTAATAAGTCTTTAGATCACACAGACAAGAAGACTTAAGTGATGCCTAATTCTCTTTGGCTCTAGGTGGTTAGGGCTTTATCCTCGCAAGGAATTCTCTCTCAAAGGCTTCGAGGTGGGTTTCTCTCAAACGACAAAAGCCGTATACTAACTCTGAGCAGCCAACCGTTTTTGGTTGTAGGGGGTGGGCTATTTATAGCCACTAGGCAACCCGATCTGATTTGTCCGAAATGACCCTAGGTCTCTAAGGAACTGACACGTGTTCCAACGGTCAGATTTCAAACTCACACGGCAACTTTACTTGGGTTACAAGCAAAGCTGACTTGTTCGACTCTGGACAAGATTCGCTCTCATAGTCTTCACTCGAAGACATAGGTTTTGTTTAAGCATCACTTCAGTCATTCTGACTAGTTCTCTTGGACCCCACTTAACAGTACGGTGGTTCCTATGAGTCAACAAAGAAGAATAAAAAGAACTACGAAAGATCTAAGTCTTCGAGCTCCATAGGCTTCATGCGATGTCTTCTCTTGTCATAGTCTTTAATGTGAATATCTTCATATACCACCTTTGACTTCAATGTCTTCATACATTTTTAGGGGTCATCTCTGGTAGGAAAACCGAATCAATGAGGGACTTCTACCTGTGTTATCCTGCAATTCTCACAAACACATTAGTCCCTCAACTAGGTTTGTCGTCAATACTCCAAAACCAACTAGGGGTGGCACTAGATGCACTTACAGATGCCTATATAATGATCACTGCCTGGATATCGTCATGATTATTTGAAGTTCTATTAATTGCCCAATAGTATTTTGTTCACCCACCGTTTGCTATTTTTCTCGGGAGAAGCCACTAGTGAAACCTATGGCCTCCGGTTCTCTTTCTCATATATTTGCCTTTGCGATCTACTTTTCCTTTGCATTTATTTTCAGATCTGTTAAACCAAAAATACAAAAATATCTTGCTACAATTTATTCTTATTTATTTTATTTGACGTTCGATCTATCAATCTACTACAATTTTATCTCACGTCTGTTTGCCTATCTTGAGGCGCCGTACCCGAAAAGGATTGACAACCCCTTTAACATGCCGGGTTGCGAGGATTTGTTATATATGTGCAGGGGCTGTTTACGTTGTGTTGTTTGGTTCTCCTACTGGTTCAATAACCTTGGTTTCATATCTGAGGGAAATACCTACCGCTATTGTGCTGCATCATCCCTTCCTCTTTGGGGAAATACCGACGTAGCTTCAAGAGACATCAGGCCGCATTCAAATTCGATTCAACTAAAATAGGAGAAACAGACACCCGCCAGCCACCTTTATGCAAAACTAGTTGCATGTCTGTCGGTGGAACCGGTCTCATGTACGTGAACATGTAAGGTTGGTCCGGGCCGCTTCATCTTACAATACCGCCGAATCAAAACAAGACGTTGGTGGTAAGCAGTATGACCATCACCGCTCACAACTCTTTGTGTTCTACTCGTGCATATCAACTACACATAGACCTGGCTCGGATGCCACTGTTGATAAACGTTGCATTGAGAACAAAAATTTTGTACTCACACGCAAGATCTATCCATGGAGATGCATAATACGTCTCCAATGTATCTATAATTATGAAGTATTCATGCTATTATATTATCCATCTTAGATGTTTTATATGCATTTATATGTTATTTTATATAATTTTTGGGACTAACCTATTAACCTAGAGCCCAGTGTCAATTTATGTTTTTTTCTTGTTTTTGAGTTTTACAGAAAAGGAATACCAAATGGAGTCCAATTGACGTGCCAATTTTTGATGATTTTTTATGGACCAAAAGAAGCCCCCGGAGTAAAAGAGTTGGGCCAGAAGAGTCTCGGACTGTCCACGAGGGTGGGGGCGCGCTCTACCCCCTGGGTATGGGCCCCTATCTCGTGGACGATTTGGAGACCCCCCTGACGTGAAACCGACGCCAAAAATCATATAAATACAGAAACCCCCAGAAAATAACCTAGATCGGAAGTTCCGTCGCTGCAAGCCTCT
Source organism: Triticum aestivum (assembly GCF_018294505.1). Taxonomy (NCBI): domain Eukaryota; kingdom Viridiplantae; phylum Streptophyta; class Magnoliopsida; order Poales; family Poaceae; genus Triticum; species Triticum aestivum. Next base: position 458,726,010 of record NC_057794.1, read on the forward strand.
GTAGCCATGAGAAATCAATCTAGGCCCTCTCTGGCACCCTGCCGGAGGGGGCCATCATCACCGGAGGCGATGGAGGAGGATCCCGGAGGGGCCATCATCACCATGAAGGCCAAAGACCAAAGGGAGAACCTCTCCCCATCCAGGGGGAGGCCATGGAGGAGGAAGCACAATTGGTAGAACCTCTCCTCCTCTCTCTCGGTGGCACCGGAGTGCCATCGAGAGGGGAATCATCGTCGCGGTGATCGTCTTCATCAACATCACCGTCATCCTCACCATCCTCATCTCTTTTACGCGGTCCACTCTCCCACACCCCGTTGTAATCCTTGCTTGAACATGGTGCTTTATGCCACATATTATGATCCAATGATGTGTTGCCATCCTATGATGTTTTGAGTAGATATCCTTTGTCTTTGGGTTGATTGACGATCTAGATTGGTATGAGTTGTATGTTTTATTTTGGTGTTGTCCTATTGTGCCCTCCGTGTCGCGCAAGCGTGAGGGATTCCCGTTGTAGGGTGTTGCAATACGTTCATGATTCGCTTATAGTGGGTTGTTGCTTGAGTGACAGAAGCATAAATCCGAGTAAAGGGGTTGTTGCGTATGGGAAAAAGGGGACTTGATGCTTTAATGCTATTGTTGGGTTTTACCTTAATGATCTTTAGTAGTTGCGGATGCTTTCTAGAGTTCCAATCATAAGTGCATATGATCCAAGAAGAGAAAGTATGTTAGATTATGCCTCTCCCCCATATGAAATTGCAATGATGACTATCGGTTTTGTTAACAATTGCCTAGGACAATTCCGCACACCGACCCATCATTATTCCACACTCGCTATTTATAATATTTAGTAATATATTCTAACTTTATCATAACAACACCTACTTTTATATCTTAGCTCTCCGATATCTTAGCTCTTCTAACTTTATAATATTTAGTAATATATTCTAGTTGGATGCAAACGTTCGGTGTACGTAGAGTCGTATCAGTGGCAGATAGGGCTTGAGAGAATATGGATCTTACCTTTAGCTCCTTGTGGGTTCGACACTCCATACTTATCACTTTCACCTTTGGGAATTGCTACAATGATTCCCTACACTTGGGGACTATCAAGCTCTTTTCTGGCACCGTTGCCGGGGAGCAATAGCGTGGGGTTGATATTCTTGTGTATGCTTGTTTGCTTCCTTCACTAAGTAGATTTTGTTTTTCCTTTTTTGTTTCTGTTTAGTTGTGGGTGAAACATACAATTTTTTTAAAAGAATGAAAATACCAACAAAAAAATTTACTTGCCTCTCATACCTAAAAAGTCTTTTCAATAAGAGAAGTGATTGGAAGGTTATGCATTGGAGAAATGAGGGTCGACCTTGAACACTTGTGTTCATGCTCATGGAAACAATGTAAAAAAATTCATAGAAGCTTCTCTGAAAATAATTATCCCATTGTATATATCCATTGTATTATAAAAATAATGTGCCAAGCCTTGGTTTTAGGATGATTAGATTGCTTGTTTACTTTGTGCAGTACAAAAACAGAAACTTTGGCTGTAGCGCGTGATTTTACATTTTTTACTCGAAAGTTAAATGGGTCTGAAACTTTTTGCACATTACTTCTGTATAAATTGTTTAAATTGTCATATTTTTTAGAGTTTTTTGGAGTTACAGAAGTTTACTAAACTTCCAGATTACTACAAACTGTCCTGTTTTTGACAGATTCTGTTTTCTATGAGTTGTTCGCTCATTTTGATAAATCTATGGGTAGTATCAGGGGGGTATGAACCATGGTGAAGTTGGAGTACAGTAGATATAGTTCTAATATGAAATTGGAATAAGTTTGCAATAGTACCTAAAGGTAGTGATTTGCTTTATTACACTAACGGGTCTCACAAAGTTTTTGTTAAAGTTTTGTGTGGATGAAGTGTTCGAAGATCGAGGAGCTATCAATATGAGAAGAATAAAGAGAGGCAAGAGCTCAAGCTTGGGGATGCCCAAGGCACCCCAAGTAAATATTTCAAAGATACTCAAGCATCTAAGCTTGGGGATGCCCCGGTTGGCATCCCATCCTTCTTCTTCAACAATTATCGGTATACCTCGGTTTTTGTTTTGTTCACATAATTTGTGTCCTTTGTGTTTTTGTTTTTCCTTTAAGAACCATGCTAGTATGAGATAACCCTTTATTGATTTATAGAATACTTCATGTGCTTCACTTATATCTTTTAAGTATGATCTTATAGAATTGCTCTTTGTGCTTCACTTAAATCTTTTGAGCATGGTTTTATAGAATGCTTCATGTGCTTCACTTATATATTTTGAGCTTGGATATTGGTTAGTCTATATTAATTGTATAATGCTCCATGAACTTCACTTATATCTTTTGGAGTATGGATAATACTATCATCTAAAGTGGATTCAAAAGAAGTTTGCTCCCACTATTCCGAATGAGGAGAATTTTGCTTATGTGGAGAGTAGTAAAATTTCTATGCTCGTAGATCATGAAAAGAATGCTTTATGTGATGGTTATGTTGTTGAACTCATTCAGGATGCTACTGAAAATTATTATGAGGGAGGAATACATGCTTGTAGGAGTTGCAATTGAAGGAAATATGCCCTAGAGGCAATAATAAAGTTATTATTTATTTCCTTATTTCATGATAAATGTTTATTATTCATGCTAGAATTGTATTAACCAGAAACATAATACATGTGTGAATACATAGACAAACAGAGTGTCACTAGTATGCCTCTACTTGACTAGCTCGTTGATCAAATATGGTTAAGTTTCCTAACCATAGACATGAGTTGTCATTTGATTAATGGGATCACATCATTAGGAGAATGATGTGATTGACTTGACCCATTCCGTTAGCTTAGCACTTGATCGTTTAGTTTGTTGCTATTGCTTTCTTCATGACTTATACATGTTCCTATGACTATGAGATTATGCAACTCCCGTTTACTGGAGGAACATTTTGTGTGCCACCAAACGTCACAACGTAACTGGGTGATTATAAAGGTGCTCTATAGGTGTCTCCGAAGGTACTTGTTGGGTTGGCGTATTTCGAGATTAGGATTTGTCACTCCGATTGTCGGAGAGGTATCTCTGGGCCCACTCGGTAATGCACATCACTATAAGCCTTGCAAGCATTGCAACTAATGAGTTAGTTGCGGGATGATGTATTACGGAACGAGTAAAGAGACTTGCTGGTAACAAGATTGAACTAGGTATTGAGATACCGACGATCGAATCTCGGGCAAGTAACATACCGATGACAAAGGGAACACCGTATGTTGTTATGCGGTCTGACCGATAAAGATCTTCGTAGAATATGTAGGAGCCAATATGGGCATCCAGGTCCCGCTATTGGTTATTGACCAGAGAGGTGTCTCGATCATGTCTACATAGTTCTCGAACCCATAGGGTCCGCACGCTTAACGTTCGTTGACGATATAGTACTATGAGTTATGTATGTTGGTGACCGAATGTTGTTCGGAGTTCCGTATAAGATCACGGACATGACGAGGAACTCCGAAATGGCCCGGAGATAAAGATTGTTATATGGGATAATAGTGTTTGGACTCCAGAAGGGTTCCGGAATTCACCGGAAGGGGTTCCGGATGTTTCCCGGAATGTTTGGGTACGAGAACACTTTATTTGGGCCAAAGGGGAAAGCCCACAAGGTTTTTGGAAAGCGCAAAAGGAAGTTTTGCAAAGTCCAGGGGCGAGACGCCCGGGAGTCCGAGAAGGACTCTTGCCTTTCGGGTGAAACCGACTTTGTGGAGGCTTTTACTCCAAGTTTCGACCCCAAGGCTCAACATATAAATAGAGGGGTAGGGCTAGCACCCAAGACACATCAAGAAACACCAAGCCGTGTGCCGGCTACCCCGTCCCCTCTAGTTTATCCTCTGTCATAGTTTTCGTAGTGCTTAGGCGAAGCCCTGTGGAGATTGTTCTTCACCAACACCGTCACCACGCTGCCGTGCTGCCGGAACTCATCTACTACTTCGCCCCTCTTGCTGGATCGAGAAGGCGAGGTCGTCACCGAGCCAAACGTGTGCAGAACTCGGAGGTGCCGTGCTTTCGGTACTTGGATTGGTCGGATCGTGAAGACGTACGACTACATCAACCGCGTTGATATAACGCTTCCACGAACGGTCTACGACGGTACGTAGACAACACTCTCCCCTCTCGTTTCTATGCATCACCATGATCCTACGTGTGCATAGGATTTTTTTGAAATTACTACATACCCCAACAACAATAATATCAAGTTTCCTCTCTATGTGCTTAAAGTTTTGAAGTTATACTTGTTTTGCCTTCCTATGCTAGTTGATTCTTGTTCCCATAAATTATGTTCTCACAAGATCCCTAGGCATAGGAAGTGGGTCAGGTTTAAATGCGCTAGTCATGTTCTTCATGATGCTCTCTCTATGTTTCAATTCTTATCTTTTACGTGAGCATCATTGAAATCATCATGCCTAGCTAAAAGGCATTAAAGAAAAGCGCTTGTTGGGAGACAACCCAATATTTACCCTTACTGTTTTTGTGTGTTCTCATGATTAAGCTACTATATTAATCATGTATTATAGCTTTCGTTTCAATAAAGTGCCAAGTAAGATCTTTGGGAAGACTTGGATGAAAGTTAATGTGATCTTGCTGTAAAAAACAGAAACTTTGCGCTCACGAGATTAGCTGTTATTTTTTACAGAAGAGTGTGATTGAGTTGATTCTTTTTTCAGAAGATTAATAGACAAATTCCTCATGTCCACCAATTTATTTCAGAATTTTTGGAGTAGAATAAGTATGGTTGGTGTTCAGATCATTACAGACCGTTCTGTTTCTGACAGATTTTGACTGTTCTGTTCAGATCATTACAGACTGTTCTGTTTCTGACAGATTCTGTCTGTTCTGTTTAGATCATTACAGACTGTTCTGTTTCTGACAGATTCTGTTTCTATGGCTTATATTTCTCAATATAAATTGTAGAAATGATATGGTACAACAGGCATTGTGTGAGTGAACAAAATATGTCCTAGAGGCAATAATAAAGTTGTTATTTGTATTTCCTTATATCATGATAAATGTTTATTTTTCATGCTAGAACTGTATTAACCGGAAACTTAGTACATGTGTGAATAGATAGATAAACAGAGTGTCACTAGTTTGCCTCTATTTGACTAGCTCATTGAATCAATGATGGATATGTTTCCTAACCCTAGACATGAGTTGTCATTTGATTAATAGGATCACATCATTAGAGAATGATGTGATTGACTTGACCTATCCGCTAGCTTAGCACAATGATCGTTTAGTTTGTTGTTGTTGCTTTCTGCATAAGTATACATGTTCCTATGACTATGAGATCATGCAACTCCCAAATACCAGAGGAACACTTTGTGTGCTACCAAACGTCACAACGTAACTGGGTGATCATAAAGGTGCTCTACAGGTGTCTTCGATGGTGCTTGTTGAGTTGGCATGGATCAAGATTGGGATTTGTCACTCCGATTGTCGGAGAGGTATCTCTGGGCCCTCTCGGTATTGTACATCACTATAAACCTTGCAAGCAATGTAGCTAATGAGTTAGTTACGGGATGTAGCATTACAGAATGAGTAAAGAGACTTTCCGGTAACGAGATTGAACTAGGTATTGAGATACCGACGATCGAATCTCGGGCAAAGTAAACATACAGATGACAAAGGGAACAACGTATATCGTTATGCGGTCTGACTGATAAAGATCTTCGTAGAATATGTACGAACCAATATGAGCATCCAGGTTCCGCTATTGGTTATTGACCGGAGACATGTCTCGGTCATGTCTACATAGTTCTCGAACCCGTAGGGTCCGCACGCTTAACGTTCGGTGACGATCGGTATTTTGAGTTTATGTGTTTTGATGTACCGAAGGTAGTTCGGAGTCCCGGATTTGATCATGGACATGACGAGGAGTCTCGAAATGGTCGAGACATAAAGATTGATATATTGGACGACTATGTTTGGACATCGTAAGTGTTCCGAGTGAAGTTCGGGCATATACCGAAGTACCGGGGGGTTACCGAAACCCCCCGGGGAGTTTAATGGGCCTTACGGGACTTAGTGGAAAGAGAGGAGGGGCTGCCAGGACAGGCCGCGCGCCTCCTTCCCCTCTGGTCCGAATTGAACTAGGAAGGGGGCGGCGCCCCCCTTTCCTTCTCCCTCTTTCCTCCTTCCTTCTCCTACTCCTACAACATGGAAAGGGGGGGGATCCTACTCCCGGTGGGAGTAGGACTCCCCATGGGGCGCGCCATAGGAGGGCCAGCCCTCCCCCTCCTCCACTCCTTTATATACGGGGGAGGGGCACCCCATAGACGCACAAGTTGATCATTGATCTCTTAGCCGTGTGTGGTGCCCCCTCCACCATAATCCACATCGGTCATATCGTAGCGGTGCTTAGGCGAAGCCCTACTCCGATAGCATCATCTTCACTGTCATCACACCTCGTGCCGATGAAGCCCTCCCTCGACACTCTGCTGGATCGTGAGTTCGTGGGACGTCACCAAGCCGAACATGTGCAGATCGCGGAGGTGCCATACTTTCGGTACTAGGATCGGTCGATCGTGAAGACGTACGACTACATCAACCGCATTGTCATCATGCTTCTACTTACGGTCTACGAGGGTACCAGGACAACACTCTCCCATCTTGTTGCTATGCATCACCATCATCTTGCGTGGGCGTAGGAATTTTTTTGAAATTACTGTGTTCCCCAATAGTGGTATCAGAGCTAGGTTTATGCGTAGATGTTATATGCACGAGTAGAACACAAAGGAGTTGCGGGCGTGGGTATATACATATTGCTTGCTGTCACTAGTTGATTCTTGATTCAGCGGCATTGTTGGATGAAGCGGCCTAGACCGACATTACGCATACGCTTACGCGAGACTGGTTCTACCGATGTGCTTCGCACACAGGTGGCTAGTGGGTGTGTGTTTCTCCAGCTTTAGTTGAATCGGATTCAATGAACATGGTTCTTTCTGAAGATCAAAAAGCAATCACTATACCGCATTGTGGTTTTTGATGCGTAGGTAAGAACGGTTCTTGCTTAGCCCGTAGCAGCCACGTAAAACTTACAACAACAAACTAGAGAATGTTTAACTTGTTTTTGCAGGGCATATTGTGATGTGATATGGTCAAGACATGATGCTAAATTTTATTGTATGAGATGGCCATGTTTTGTAACATAGTTATCAGCAACTGGCAAGAGCCATATGGTTGTCGCTTTATTGTATGAAATGCAGTCGCCATGTAATTGCTTTACTTTATCACTAAGCGGTAGCGATAGTCGTAGAAGTAATAGTTGGCGAGACGACAATGATGCTTCAATGGAGATCAAGGTGTCAAGCCGGTGACGATGGTGATCATTACGGTGCTTTGGAGATGGAGATCAAAGGCACGAGATGATGATGGCCATATCATATCACTTATATTGATTGCATGTGATGTTTGCCCTTTATGCATCTTATTTTTCTTAGTTCGAAGGTAGCATTATAAGATGATCTCTCACTAAATTTCAAGGTATAAGTGTTCTCCCTGAGTATGCACTGTTGCTACAGTTCGTCGTCCCGAGACACCACGTGATGATCGGGTGTGATAAGCTCTACGTTCACATACAATGGGTGCAAGCCAGTTTTGCACACGCGGAATACTCGGGTTAAACTTGACGAGCCTAGCATATGTAGACATGGCCTCGGAACACTGGAGACCGAAAGGTCGAGCGTGAATCATATAGTAGATATGATCAACATAGTGATGTTCACCATTGAAAACTACTCCATCTCACGAGATGATCAGACATGGTTTAGTTGATATGGATCACGTGATCACTTAGATGATTAGAGAGATGTCTATCTAAGTGGGAGTTCTTAAGTAATTTGATTAATTGAACTTTAATTTATCATGAACTTAGTACCTGATAGTATTTTGCATGTCTATGTTGTTGTAGATAGATGGCCCGTGTTGTTGTTCCGTTGAATTTTAATGCGTTCCTAGAGAAAGCTAAGTTGAAAGATGATGGTAGCAACTACACGGACTGGGTCCGTAACTTGAGGATTATCCTCATTGCTGCACAGAAGAATTACGTCCTCGAAGCACCGCTAGGTGACAAACCCGCTGCAGGAGCAACGCCAGATGTTATGAACACCTGGCAGAGCAAAGCTGATGACTACTCGATAGTTCAGTGTGCCATGCTTTACGGCTTAGAACCGGGACTTCAGCGACGTTTTGAACGTCATGGAGCATATGATATGTTCCAAGAGTTGAAGTTAATATTTCAAGCAAATGCCCGGATTGAGAGATATGAAGTCCCCAATAAGTTCTACAGCTGCAAGATGGAGGAGAATAGTTTTGTCAATGAACATATACTCAGAATGCCTGGGTACCACAACCACTTCACTCAGCTGGGATTTAATCTTCCTGTTGATAGTGTCATTGACAGAGTTCTTCAATCACTGCCACCAAGCTACAAGAGCTTCATGATGAACTATAATATACAAGGGATGGACAAGACGCTTCTTGAGCTCTTCGCAATGGTAAAGGCCGCGGAGGTAGAAATCAAGAAGGAGCATCAAGTGTTGATGGTCAACAAGACCACCAGTTTCAAGAAAAAGGGTAAAGGGAAGAATGGGAACTTCAAGAATAACAGCAAGCCAGTTGCTGCTCAAGTGAAGAAACCCAAGTCTGGACCTAAGCCTGAGACTGAGTGCTTCTACTGCAAAGGAACTGGTCACTGGAAGCGGAACTGCCCCAAGTATTTGGCGGAGAAGAAGGATGGCAAAGTGAAACGTATATTTGATATACATGTTATTGATGTGTACCTTACTAATGCTCGCAGTAGTGCCTGGGTATTTGATACTGGTTCAGTTGCTAACATTTGCAACTCGAAACAGGGGCTACGAATTAAGTGAAGATTGGCTAAGGACGAGGTGACAATGCGCGTGGGAAATGGTTCCAAAGTCGATGTGATCGTCGTCGGCACGCTACCTCTACATCTACCTTCAGGATTAGTTTTAGACCTAAATAATTGTTATTTGGTGCCAGCGTTGAGCATGAACATTACATCTGGATCTTGTTTGATGCGAGACGGTTATTCATTTAAATCAGAGAATAATGGTTGTTCTATTTATATGAGTAATGTCTTTTATGGTCATGCACCCCTCATGATTGGTCTATTTTTACTAAATCTTGATAATAGTGATACACATGTTCATAGTATTGAAGCCAAAAGATGCAAAGTTGATAATGATAGTGCAACTTATTTGTGGCACTGCCGTTTAGGTCATATTGGTGTAAAGCGCATGAAGAAACTCTATGCTGATGGACTTCTGGAATCACTTGATTATGAATCACTTGGTACTTGCGAACCATGCCTCATGGGCAAGATGACTAAAACTCTGTTCTCCGGAACAATGGAGCGAGCAACAGAGTTATTGGAAATCATACATACTGATCTATGTGGTCCAATGAACATTGAAGCTCATGGCGGATATCGTTATTTTCTCACCTTCATAGATGATTTGAGTAGATATGGGTATATCTACTTAATGAAGCATAAGTCAAAAACATTTGAAAAGTTCAAAGAATTTCAGAGTGAAGTGGAAAATCATCGTAACAAGAAAATCAAGTTTCTACGATCTGATCGTGGAGGCGAATATTTGAGTTATGAGTTTGGACTTCATTTGAAACAATGCGGAATAGTTTCGCAACTCACGCCACCTGGAACACCACAGCATAATGGTGTGTCTGAACATCGTAATCGTACTTTACTAGATATGGTGTGATCTATGATGTCTCTCACTGATTTATCATTTTGGGGTTACGCTTTAGAGACAGCTGCATTCACATTAAATAGGGCACCATGTAAATCCGTCGAGACGACACCTTATGAACCGTGGTTTGGCAAGCAACCCAAGTTGCCGTTTCTTAAAGTTTGGGGCTGCAATGCTTATGTGAAAAAGCTTCAACCTGATAAGCTCGAACCCAAATCGGAGAAATGTGTCTTCATAGGATACCCAAAGGAGACTGTTGGGTACACCTTCTATCACAGATCCGAAGGCAAGATATTCGTTGCTAAGAATGGATCCTTTCTAGAGAAGGAGTTTCTCTCGAAAGAAGTGAGTGGGAGAAAAGTAGAACTTGACGAGGTAATTGTACCTTCTCCCTTATTGGAAAGTAGTTCATCACTGAAATCAGTTCCAGTGATTCCTACACCAGTAAGTGAGGAAGCTAATGATGATGATGAAACTTCTGATCAAGTTACTACCGAACCTTGTAGGTTGTAGGATCGAAAGTATGTCTAGAGGGGGGGTGATTAGACTACTTGACCAAATAAAAACTTAACCTTTTCCCAATTTTAGTTCTTGGCAGATTTTAGCTATTGTAGGACAAGTCAAGCAATCATCACACAATTCAAGCAAGCATGCAAAGAGTATATTGGCAGCGGAAAGTAAAGCATGCAACTTGCAAGAATGTAAAGGGAAGGGTTTGGAGAATTCAAACGCAATTGGAGACACGGATGTTTTTCCCGTGGTTCGGATAGGTGGTGCTATCCTACATCCACGTTGATGGAGACTTCAACCCACGAAGGGTAACGGTTGCGCGAGTCCACGGAGGGCTCCACCCACGAAGGGTAATGGTTGCGCGAGTCCACGGAGGGCTCCACCCACAAAGGGTCCACGAAGAAGCAACCTTGTCTATCCCACCATGGCCATCGCCCACGAAGGACTTGCCTCACTAGCGGTAGATCTTCACGAAGTAGGCAATCTCCTTGCCCTTACAAACTCCTTGGTTCAACTCCACAATCTTGTCGGAGGCTCCCAAGTAACACCTAGCCAATCTAGGAGACACCACTCTCCAAGAAGTAACAAATGGTGTGTAGGTAATGAACTCCTTGCTCTTTTGCTTCAAATGATAGTCTCCCCAACACTCAACTCTCTCTCATAGGATTTGGATTTTTTGGAAAGAAGATTTGAGTGGAAAGCAACTTGGGGAAGGCTAGAGATCAAGATTCATATGGTAGGAATGGAATATCTTGGTCTCAACACATGAGTAGGTGGTTCTCTCTCAGAACATATGAGTTGGAATTGTGTATGTGTTCTGATGGCTCTCTCCACGAATGAAGAGGAGGTGGAGGGGTATATATAGCCTCCACACAAAATCCAACCGTTACACACAGTTTTCCAATCTCGGTGGGACCGAATCAACAAACTCGGTCGGACCGAAAAGGTAAACCTAGTGACCGTTAGAGATTTTCGGTGGGACTGACATGCAACTCAGTAGGACCGATATGGTTCGGGTTTGGGCATAACGTAATCTCGGTGAGACCGATTACACAAACTCGGTGAGACCGAGTTTGGTAATAAGCTAACCAGAGAGTTGGTCAGGCAAACTCGGTGGGACCGATTTGCTCTTTCGGTGAGACCGAAAAGTTACAAAAAGGAAACACCTAATTTACATTGCAATCTCGATGGGACCGATTTGCTCTTTCGGTGAGACCGAAAAGTTACGAAAGTGAAACAGAGAGTTTGCAATCCCATCTCGGTGAGACCGAGATCCCTATCGGTAGAACCGAATTGCTAGGGTTTGGCAGTGGCTTATGACAAGTGAAACTCGGTGGCGCCGGATAGAAAGAATCGGTAGGACCGAGTTTGGCTTAGGGTTTAGGTCATATGTGGATATGGGAAAGTAGTTGAGGGTTTTGGAGCATATCACTAAGCACATGAAGCAAGAGGCTCATTAAGCAACACCTCATCCCTCCTTGATAGTATTGGCTTTTCCTAAAGACTCAATGTGATCTTGGATCACTAAAATATAAAATGAAGAGTCTTGAGCTTTTGAGCTTGAGCCAATCCTTTGTCCTTAGCATTTTGAGGGTTCCACTTTCACATCCATGCCATGCCAATCATTGAGCTTTCCTGAAATAATCATCTTGGAATAGCATTAGCTCAATGAGCTATATGTTGTTATGAATTACCAAAACCACCTAGGGATAGTTGCACTTTCAATCTCCCCCTTTTTGGTAATTGATGACAACATATAGATCAAAGCTTCGACAAATGATAATAGGCATGAAATATATCGTCGCTTTGAGAAGTATGTGACAAGTAAGAGCTCCCTAAATTTGTGCATATTTAAAATTTGCTTTGGACTGCAAATGCACAAAGAGTTAGAGTCATGGGTTACTCTTCCATGTCACATACATCTTGGTGGAGCGCTTAAAATGATAAGAATGAAATACATGCACTCATCACCAAGAAAAGTGAATGATCACATAAGATAGATAAGATAATAGCATTCACCAAGCATTAAGTGTAGCTTATGATCAAACACATGATCATCAATGTCTCACGAGCAAAGACATAGTATCTCAAGCACTCAAAAGCAAACAAAGTTCGAAAAACCACCAAATAAAGCAAGAGAGAAAAAAAGCAACACTCTCTCTCTCGAAGCCTATGATCTATACATTTTTCCCCCCCTTTGGCAACAAGTTACCAAAAAGTTCCTAGAAAATGCATAGTGCTAAGTCGACACTCAGGCTTGATCTTCAGGTGGTGGTGGAGTCTGGAGCACTCCAAGGACGAAGCCTTCTGTAGATGTGGTCGGAGTGGAGGCTGAAGTAGATGCTGGAGCTGGTGGAACTGAGGCTGTAGCTGGTGCAGAAGTGGTGGCTCTGGTGTCAGCAACTGGCACTGCATGTGATCTCTAAGCTCTTGGCACTTTGGCAAATGCATCAGTTGTAGTCTTGCCTCTCCTCTCCTGCATGTCATCCTGAAGTTGTTCCACTGCAGACTGAATCTCTGTTACTTTGACATCCAAGTCATAGAACTTTTGTTCCATGATCCTCTCTAAGCTTGCCTGGTTCTGAGTTAGGGTGGCTAGTCCTTGCTCAATCCGCAGGGTGGATGCAATCAAGTAACCAAGCTGCTCTTGTTTGGTTTTCAAGAAATACTCAGATGCCTCCTCTTGAGTTGGCATCTTGGCAGCTTTCTCCTTCCTCGCCTGCTGCTTCTTTGCTTGTGCTTGAACTGATGATGGTTCATTCTCATTCATCACAACTTGGTTGTCCTCAAAGTCTGGATGAATAGGCAAGTGTTCCTTGTCCAACAAGTATATGCCTGTGCCCATCTTGGAGTTGATTAACTCCTGAATTTGTGGGGCATATCCACAGCTCCTCTTCTGATCAGCTGCTGTCCTCTTAATGGTCTCTACCATGAGGCTCATCACTTTGAACTTCTGTGGCACATCAAATATATGAAGCAAGTTGATCGCGTGGCCCCTGATCATCTTGTGATCTCCAGACTTGGGAAATAGGGTGTGCCTAAGAATCCAGTTGATGGTTGGCAGCCCTGACAAAAGATAGTGTACTGAGCCAAACTTGAACGTATCAAGTGCTTCATTTGGAATCTCCTTGTACATGTTTGACAATGAGTTGTGGTCCATCTTCTTCTTGGCATAAATGTCCAAGTCATCGTCATGCTCTTCTGGGGCATTAATCAGCTGAGCCCATTCAGCAACTGTAGATTGGTACCTCGTACCTTCAGACATCCAAGTTATCCTACCATCTGGATAGAAGTGTGCCGTGGAGTAGAATTGCATAATAAGTTCCTCGTTCCACTTTGTGAGCTTCTGCCCAACAAAGTCTGCTACTCCACAAGCATTGAAGCCGTCTTGCACTCCAGGATAGTGCTCTTCATTGTCCTTGATGTATTGCCAATCAACCCATCTCATGTCACAAACTATGGGCTTCTTGTCCAACAAAACTGTCTCATAGAAGTCCTGCTGTTCCTTAGTGTGAAACCTATAATCAACAGTAGTTCTTCTCCTTGAAGCATACAGATCTGCTTCTCTCCACTTCCTCAGCCCCGAGTCTCTCCTGAGCTTCATGTCCTCAGCCACAAGATGAGCATCACTATGGTCTGGGATCTTGGGCTTGAGCTTTCTGAGCACTTGACCTTCTTCTTCTTCAGCAATGTCAGGCACTCGGGCCTTGTTCTTTTCAGTTGCAGGTATGCTCCTCGTATTTCTCTTTGGAGCTGTCTTGACCTTTGATGCAGCCTTGGGTGCTTCCTTGGGCTTAGATGCAGTAGCCCCTGATTTGATAGCATCACCCATTAGCTTGGGTGCCTTAGGTGCTGGTGCAGCAACCTCTTCTTCTTCCTCTTCTTCCATGATGGAAGCCTTTCCAAGCACTCTGGCTACGGTCTTCTTGACCCTTTCCTTCCTTTTCTTTCCTTCAGCAGCAACTGGCTCTATGGCTGCAGGCTTTTCAGGAATCTGAGTTGAGGCTCTGGCCTTTGGCATAGGCTGCCTACCTGCTGGCCTTTTGATTTTCATCCCTGGCTTTGTGCCTTGAGCTGAGCCATGTTCCTTCTCAAGCACTACTCTCTTTGAAGCTGCTTCCTCTTCTGCCACATAATCCTCATCCTCTGATTCTGAGGTTCTCTTCTTCCTCTGTCTGGTGGCAGCTTTAGGCAGATTGCTAGGAGTACTTCTGCTGCCATCATCTGAAGAGCTTGAGGGACTAGTGCCCTCACTCATCTGCACTTGCTCTTCTGACATGTTCTGGCTATCACTTTGGTCTGACATGATGAACAAGCTGACTGCTGACCCTGTGAATAGTTTATAGATGAGGTAGAATAGATGAGCATCACAAAATGCAGAGATTTTTGCAAAATAATGACTCAAAAACTTAGTTTTAGTTTCCCACTGAAATCATCTCGGATCTACCGATTTTCAAACTCGATGATACCGAAGCAGTTTTGGAACCTAAACTAGTGAACTCGGTTGGACCGAGTCACAGTTCGGTGGCACCGAGACTGCTAGGGTTTCACAGAGTTCCAAAATCGGTCACACCGATTAGTAATTCTCGGTCAGACCGAGTTTTACTTGTGCAATGGCATAAGCCAAATCGGTGGGACGAGTTTTTCAACTCGGTGGGTCCGAGATGGTTTCGGCGGAAACCTAAACCTAGAATTTTCGAATCAAACCTAATCTACGAGTTCATTGACTGGATAGAAGTTTATCAAACGTGGCTAGAATCAATATGATCACAATGTGCTAGGAATCGGATTGGGGAATAGCACAAAGATCGAGTCCATACCCTAGTTCGGCGGAGACTCGCTACGGCGGCAACGGCGGGGTTGAATTTCCGTTGACGGCGACGGAGACCAGCGACTGGAGGCGGCTGGCGGCGAGGAGACAATCTGGAGACCAAGTTGGTAGAGCAGGCTATCGCGCGGGCGAAGGGGTTCGGAGAAATTTCCAAATTTTTGCCCGTGACTATATATAGCCCGACCCTGACGGTGTGACCGAGTGGAACAACTCGGTGGCACCGAGATGCAAAATTGTATACAGTTGTTGCAACTCGGTGTGACCGAATGGTTCAAATCGGTTGCACCGAGATCGAAAACCTAGATCAACTTAATGATCTCGGTAGGACCGAAAGTAGGGTATCGATCAGACCGAGAATCATAAAGAGGTTTTGGAAGTTTAAGTCTATGACGAATCGGGGACTCCGAGCGCTCCTCACACAGAGTGGTTCGAATCTGACTTGATCAAATTTTGTGATGTAGCATGAATAGAGTTTGAGACGAGAAAAGCATAGATAGCTAGAGGAGGTTCTTAGGCATTCTTGTCCATCCACTTGGCAAAAGGAAATAAAACCAAACAATCAAAACAACAAGTGGATGTCCTCGAATGAGTAAAATATGCAACTAGCATACTCACACAATAAGATGGCAAATGAAATATGTGACAAGGCATGCACAACCAATTCTAGCATCTATCAAGCAATTTGCGATGACAAGGTCATCTATATATGAGTATATTGACTTAGGAGTCAAGTGAGAACACTTGATCATAGGTCATACTCATCGTTTAAGCTCAAGTGGGGTTACCACTTTTACATAAAGCATTGTTGTGTTCACACCTTTAGAGTTGCTTTAGCTCAAGTTTAGAGTAAAGCTCCCCCTAGATGTGATATCCCCCCTTAGAGGGATGAACTAACCTCGGGTTTTGTCGATGATGACTTCATGTAGATGTTGAAGATGTGGATGCTCAATGTTGATGTAGATCACTTGGAGCTATCCATTTGAGTGAATTGCACTTTCAATACCTACATGGGTTAGTCCCACAAGGAACAAGCAAGGATATCCATAGACATAGAGTGATGCACACACAAGATGATGTCCATGAAAACTTTTAGGTTACCTTGTCCCTTGTCTTACCAACAAGAGGATTTGTGACTCCTTGAACTAGTGCAAGATGTGGAAGTTGATTGCACTTGTTCTTGCCAAAATGATAAGAGTGAAGTATGTTGGCGGAGTCACCCTCAAGAACTCTCTAGTTCTTCTTCTTTTGGATCCACACCATCTTGATGGGAATCCTTGGAGTTGTAGTCATACTTGATGAAGTGGAACTTGAAGTAGTCTTGGGAATCCACTTGACTAAGGTCTTAGGAGCTTGTTCAAATGCATCAATTTCCTCTTGAAGCTTGTCCTTGCCTTTTTGCTTGTAGTCTTGTGGTGGAAGATCATCTTGAGCTTGTGTCCCCTTGAAAGAAGTATCATACTTCTCTTGTTGAGGAACAAACTTTGTCTTGGGGTATTGATCTTTTTCCCACTCAACTCTATTGGCATTGAACTTCCGTTCAAAACCAACACCTTGATTCTTCCGGTGCATTCCTTGCTTGCGCACAATTTCCTCGAATTGCTTACTCCCGGCAAGGCTTTTGTACACTCCTTTCTCTATAATTCCCTTCAATAAGCTATTTTCTTGCTCAAGTGTAACTTGGCTAAGAGAATCATTAGTGGAATCAAGAGAACTACTAGAAGCAACAATATTGGATTTAGCATGATCATTGTTACTGCTAGAGGAAGAATCTTTCTTGTTCTTGTTAGTAGACTTGACTTGAGGCATGTAAGTGGATAAGAGTAAATGCTTGGCAATGTAAGAAGAACTTTTCTTGCGGAGATCATCATTGATTGCTTTTAAGAACTCATGCTCTTGCTCAAGATTGAGCTTTTCAAAGCGTAATTTCTCATGAGCTCTTAAAAGTTCTCGATGATCTTCGAAGATAGTTTCATGAGCTAACTTAAGAGTGTTTAGTTCTTTAGTTAGAGCCTCAATCTTCTCCTTATCATTGTCATTCGTTTTATCTTGATTAGCATGATTAATTGACGTTTCATCACAGTATTCATCACTAGAGTTGTCAACAAGCAAATCATCACCTAACAAATCATCTTCATCACTATTGAAATCAACATACTCGGGGTGTGTTACCTTAGGACCTTTGGCCATGAAGCATCTTCCAATTCCTTCATTTGGTGAGTCAAATATGTCGTAGGAGTTGGTTGACACAAGTGCTAGACCGGCAACACCTTCATCTTGAGTATCTTCGAAGTCGGAGTGATTACTTCTCTCGGAGTGGCTGTCGGAGTCGGAGCCGGAATCTGAGATGGGATCTGTCGGGGATATACCCCGCGGCGTAAACCAGCCGGAAGTATAACCCGGCCGGACTAGGCGTTTCATTGGTAAACCGCCAGAGGATTGGCGACTTACGTGTCTGGCGGTTCACTGGTATGACGATTCACGAGCCTGAAGACTCATTGGTGACCCGGCGCGTGTTCCAGATGGATGACAAGGCCCAAGGCCCAGCATGCCGGTTTATGTTAATGGTGAGCCGGTTTAAGAGGAAAGGCATGAGGAACATTTATCTTACAAGGAGTTAAGACCTGGACTTGTATCCGGTTTGTATTAGAGATAGACTAGTCCTAATCCTAATAGGACTCTACATGTAACCCGCCCCTCCAACATATATAAGGAGGGGCAGGGCTCCCCAAAAGAGAGAAGATTCACAAGTTCCACAAGCTGGACAAGTTAGGTTTAGACAATAGCTCTCAAGATAGAGCACTCTTGTAATCGTGATCATCATCATCAATATCAATGAAGCAGGACATAGGCTTTTACCTCCATCGTGAGGGGCCGAACCTGGGTAAAAACATTGCATCTCTCGTCCCGCTCAACCCCTCTCAAGCTACCACATAGATGCGTTGGCCTCAGGACTAAGTCCTGACACTAAGGACATCTGCCGTGACAATTCCACAACAATTGGTGCCCACCGTGGGGCTCGCGCACGATGGTGTTAAGTTCTTGGAGGGATCTTTTCCAAGGTTCGAGAAGATCGTAATTGGTGCGATGGCAAAGAATAGACGCGGAAGAATTCACATCAACTATGAGTTTCATCAGTCAAAGATTGAAGAAGGTTTCCGCAGCAGTATATACAAGATTGAGATCAATAAAGATTTAGGGCTGCATCTATGCATCACCACGTCCAAGAGCCGGTCGAAAGCTGGCAGGAGATGTTTTTTGGTTGTGCACCGTCTGCACCGTCGATCCGATGAAGACCGGCAAGGGATCAGTTTCGCCGAGATAAACCGCCACTTTATGGTAATCTGCAAGTCGCCGTGGCTACTTCAAATACAAAAACGGATTCAAGTTGATTGGAGACAGCGATCACGTGTCACGCACAGCGGCGGTTTACGGCCTCGCGAGGTCTCCCGAATCGATCAACCTGGCAAAAGTGTATGATGAATCAAGTGTCCCTAGTGCTGATAGGGGTCACACACGTATAAATTAAATATCCATAGCGCCTGATGGATGCCCACCCACGTGAAGATCCCATGTGCAGCCGTAGTACTTGTGTGGGTTCCAGGAAGATATTTATAAAAAAAGGAGAAGCCACGATCTGAAGAGTATGTGCATGGACTCGGGGTCAACCGCCCCAGTTCGTCTCCTCCACGGCCTCAAACCGTTTCCGCTAAGTCGATGGCGAGTCACCCCCGGCCTCGATTCAGACGCCTCTGCCGCGGGCTCACACTGAGCCGCCGTGCCGCTTCTAAACCGCCGGGCTCGCGACCCCGAGTCGTCTCGCCCGTCTCCATGGTCGAACCGCCGACGCCCCTGCCCCGTCGCTGTAAACCGGCGCCGCCTATCACCTGCCGCTGCTCCCGCATCACAAAGCCACCATGGGCGCTTCCACCCTTGCTGCGAGGCCGCCCTCTATGAATTGCCCTATCGACGAGAGTCGCCAGTGTCCACCGTGGTTCTTCTGGCTGCTGATTCACCATAGTCTGTCTCACTGTACGGGCTCGTGGCGTGCTAAACCGCCGGGCATGAATCGCCGCGGCGCCCTGCCGTTTCAGATCGCCATCAGGCCGAGCAACCCGCCCTCGTGCTGCCTCTGCTTCAAACCGCCACCGCCGAGTCGTCGCAGATGCAGCCCATCACCGGCTACGCTTGCTGGTTCCGCCGCGCCATTTTACCTCTTCTGTTGCCCTACCGAGTTATGACTACAGAGGCGCCATGAGCTGCCTGGATCCACCGCCAGTGCGGAGCCAGGACACCCACGCTGGCTGCCCGCGTGCCTCGCGTTTCTTCTTCAAGCCGCCCGGTTTACCTCTGCCGAGGACTCGCTAATGAGCGCTGGCTGCTGGGCTCCGACGCCGCCTCCGGCTGCGCCCCTGCATGCTCACTTGAAGATTGCTGCCTGCTGCCTGAAGAAAGGAAGGTGGGAAGCTGACTGGGTAGTTGAAAGGAAAGAGGTTGTAGCCCCGTGAGTTCTCCAGATCGGCCTCCCACATTATCTGAAGTCAGAAGATAATTGTAGTATTACTTTAGAAAGTGCTACTAGTACGTGCACGGGGCAAACCTCCACAAAAGGCAATGCTATTTATGTCAACCAACAGTTCAGATGCAACCATCATGGAGTGCTGGAAATTTTCTGACTGGCTCTGAATCACCTCCGCCTTGCCGGCTGACCTTCTGCACTGACCGCGCCAGAGATGAGAAGAGACCGGTTGAAAGAAAGGTCAAGTGACCGGGTGCTAAAGAAAATCAGGGGAGAGTGGCTAAGTTGCCATTACAAGTACTGAAAGTTGATTCATGGAACGGACCATCCGTCATTCGAACAAATCACGTGATATCCATCTAAGTTGGTTTTGTTAGCACACATTATTTTTGTCAAAAAACAATTACTTTGGTCTTTGTATTTTATATGCAGGACAATTGGTCACTATGGCCAGATCATGGATATATATAAATCGCACAATTAATGTCATGCGCTAGCATATGACCGTGCCACAATGATCAAAGAATATGGGCGCAAAACGCCACCCTGACACCCCGGATTACTTCGACTCACCGACTCACCCGTCCATGCCGGTTTACAACACCGTGACCGACTCTCTCGTCCACACCGGTTTGAAACGCCGCGGCCAAAAAATCTGTCAGCACCCGCGGCCGACTTGGCCGCGATTGTTTTCATTTCACCACGGTGATCATCAACTCCGCGGTGATAATTGCTGACCTGACATATCAGGTGAAACCTATCCACTATATTTTTTAATATATATTGCTTCCTTTAAAATAGCAATTACTCCGGCTTGCAAAGTTATCTAATGCAGGGCCCTAAAACCGCCATATTGGTGCAAATTCAAAGGCCGTCAGAAAATTTCCGGCTGAAAATGAAGATTCCGGTTTAAAATCCGGTTCAAGGGAAAGATGTCTCCCACAAAGCTTTGAAGCTCCCAATATCTGGTTCAAAATCCCGGTTCAGGAAAGATTTTATCTCTTGCGAAAAGTTAAAGGGTGCCAAAGAGGACCTGCTGCCATGATGCGCGGTTCAAACATGGGTATCATGCCTTATTGGCTTATCATATTATTGATCACTTGGGGGCTTGGTCATGTCTGAACCATAGTCACACCTCTTGATCGGCTCAATGCCACAGCATCACTTGGGGGCTTTGGCCGTGTCCGAACCAATGCAACACCTTTTTGATAGGCAAAAGCCACCAGATCACTTGGGGACTTGGTCATGTCTGAACCAGTCACGCCTCTTGATCGGCCTAAGGCCACAGAATCACTTGGGGGTTTGGTCGAACCCGAACCATTGCCACGCCTCTTGATCGGCATAATGCCACTGTTTCATTTGGGGACCTGGCTGACTTGAACCATAGCTATGCCTATCGGGGGCTTGGTCGTGTCCGACCATGGTAACGCCATTTGATTGGCTCAATAAGCCTCTTTTTGCAAATGGTTTTATCATTGCCTTTGTTTGAAATTTTCTTTGATAGATATTTCTTTTATTTTTGTTGCGTTTTTAAACCGACAATGTTAATCCGGTTCAACTGTCAATTACAAATTGTCGGAACACGGTCAAATCTTAATCCGGAGACTATCTGCCTGGTTTGGTTTTAAGTTACCATCCTATTATGGAGTAAACCGGTGTTTATCAACCCGGCTCGGCTTTCAACTACAAGCTGTCAGTACACGATCAAATTATAACCTGGAGACTATCAGCCCGGTCTGGTTTGACTACGAGTCTCCAGTATTATATATGGTTAAACCGGTGTTTATCACAACCCGGTACGGTTTTATCATAAACCGGCACAATATGGAAGGAGTTATCAGTACTCAAGATTTGGGTTATCACCCTTACTACAAAAAGTTGGTAAAACCAACAATTTGATTCAATGTCACAGGTATGATATATTTCATATTTGATTATTCTTAAGTGCAGCCTTGGTTATAAATCCGGGTTATATGTTGGGCATTATGACCCGTCCGGCGGTAAACCGCCAGGACACTTTAAACTTGTTGTATGCAGAAACAGGTTGAATAAAGCATAATTACAAATCACCAGTGTTTATTGAACTGGCCTGGCTTTGGACTATAAGTCGCCACTATATATTTGGATTGCGCCATTGGAATTATGCGCTTATAAATCATTGGGTATATTATTCAAATAGCCAACATGGCTGGATTTTTATTATGGTTATCAATAACCAGTATTATGATTAAACTTTTCAAAGTCGCTTTAGCGCAATGTCTATTATTTTATCAAAAGATATGCTTTATTCTACAATGGAAGGAATAGTCCCGAGTCGCTGCAATCTTACAATCTGGCACTTGGGGGCTACATTATTCAAATTGAGATTACATGCAAGTCTCATGTCGCTGCAAGCATGCATCATGACACTTAGGGGTAATGCAAAGTCATTTTTACTAGTCTTATTGAAGACCCGACTCATCATATTATAATGAGCCGGCCCTTGGGGGCTACCAATTGCTCCTGTCAACAATTCAAGGTACACAAGTTTTCGTCCATAATATTGAAGGATCCATTGCTCAGTTGGTAAAGCACAAAGCTCTTAACCTTGTGGACGTGGGTTCAAGCCCTACGATGGAAGATACATTATAAGATGTTATTTTCATTGAAGTATATATCAAGTCCCGGTTCAGTATTATCTTACTAAGCCGGCCCTTGGGGGCTACACATCACTGCTAAAATCTACATGCTTATATTTACAAAGTCCATGCTCATTATTGCATAATGACCCGGCCCTTGGGGGTTACACTGATTGAAGTTTTTATAAGCAATTACAAGTCCCAGGTTGTTGCAAGCATGTCAACCCGGTACTTGGGGGCTACATATATGGAGTATTCAGTTTAAATGATTGAGATGAACAAACCGGATTTCTTCAAGGTTGAAACACTTATTGGAGTAAGTCTTAAGTTATCATTATTCTCCTCTTAAGACTTTGGGGCTATAGGTATTATGCATATAAAGGAGGAACATTTTCATTTTATCAGTTTTAAGCAAATCAGGAAGATCAATTACTTGACCCGGTGTCGACAAATATTATGACCCGGTGCCATTAATATTTATAAACCGGTCATTTTGGTAATATTAAACCGGCAAGTTTTACATCTTCAAACCGGCTGAATATCAGATAAGTATTTCAAGACCCATATTTCTTAAACCGGCGCTTTGGGAGCTGAGTCAAAGGAGTTATTCTTCACAATATTTCTCTGTGACAAACCAATGTCAGCAAATTGATTATGAAGTTGGTCTGTTGACCCGGACTTCCCAGAAGGAGGAAATAACAAGGACTTAAGGGTGATCAGGTACCGGTTTACAAGAATTCTTAACCCGGAGCACTATTTTGCAGCATAAGTTTACCATGGATAAATCCAAGCTAAACTTGGGGGCTAATGTCGGGGATATACCCCGCGGCGTAAACCGGCCGGAAGTATAACCCGGCCGGACTAGGCGTTTCATTGGTAAACCGCCAGAGGATTGGCGACTTACATGTCTGGCGGTTCACTGGTATGACGATTCACGAGCCTGAAGACTCATTGGTGACCCGGCGCGTGTTCCAGATGGATGACAAGGCCCAAGGCCCAGCAGGCCGGTTTATGTTAATGGTGGGCCGGCTTAAGAGGAAAGGCATGAGGAACATTTATCTTACAAGGAGTTAAGACCTGGACTTGTATCCGGTTTGTATTAGAGATAGGCTAGTCCTAATCCTAATAGGACTCTACATGTAACCCGCCCCTCCAACATATATAAGGAGGGGCAGGGCTCCCCAAAAGAGAGAAGATTCACAAGTTCCACAAGTTGGACAAGTTAGGTTTAGACAATAGCTCTCAAGATAGAGCACTCTTGTAATCGTGATCATCATCATCAATATCAATGAAGCAGGACGTAGGCTTTTACCTCCACCGTGAGGGGCCGAACCTGGGTAAAAACATCGCGTCTCTCGTCCCGCTCAACCCCTCTCAAGCTACCACATAGATGCGTTGGCCTCGCGACTAAGTCCTGACACTAAGGACATCTGCCGTGACAATTCCATGACAGTATCCATGTATGAGAACAAAGTGTAGACTTTGGTTGACTTGCCCGATGATCGGCAGGCCATAGAGAATAAATGGATCTTCAAGAAGAAGACTGACGCTAACAGTAATGTTACCGTCTACAAAGCTCGACTTGTTGCGAAAGGTTTTCAACAAGTTCAAGGAGTTGACTACGTTGAGACCTTCTCACCTGTAGCGATGCTTAAGTCCGTCCGAATCATGTTAGCAATTGCCGCATTTTATGATTATGAAATTTGGCAAATGGATGTCAAAACTGCATTCCTTAATGGATACCTTAAATAAGAGTTGTATATGATGCAACCAGAAGGTTTTGTCGATCCAAAAGGTGCTAACAAAGTGTGCAAGCTCCAGCGATCCATTTATGGACTAGTGTAAGCCTCTCGGAGTTGGAATATACGCTTTGATAGTGTGATCAAAGCATATGGTTTTATACAGACTTTTGGAGAAGCCTGTATTTACAAGAAAGTGAGTGGGAGCTCCGTAGCATTTCTGATATTATATGTAGATGACATATTGTTGATCGAAAATGATACTGAATTTCTGAATAGCATAAAAGGATACTTGAATAAGAATTTTTCAATGAAAGACCTCGGTGAAGCTGCTTATATATTGGGCATCAAGATCTATAGAGATAGATCAAGACGCTTGATTGGACTTTCACAAAGCACATACCTTGATAAAGTTTTGAAGAAGTTCAAAATGGATCAGGCAAGGAAAGGGTTCTTGCCTATATTACAAGGTGTGAAGTTGAGTCAAACTCAATGCCTGACCACTGCAGAAGATAGAGAGAATATAAAAGGTGTTCCCTATGCTTCAGCCATAGGCTCTATCATGTATGCAATGCTGTGTACCAGACCTGATGTGGGCCTTGCTATAAGTTTAGCAGGGAGGTACCAAAGTAATCCAGGAGTGGATCACTCGACAGGGGTCAAGAACATCCTGAAATACATGAAAAGTGTTGGGGAACATAGTAATTTCAAAAAATTTCCTACGCACACGCAAGATCATGGTGATGCATAGCAACGAGAGGGGAGAGTGTGATCTACATACCCTTGTAGATCGACAACGGAAGCGTGTGGTTGATGTAGTCATACGTCTCCACGGCCCGACCTATCAAGCACCGAAACTACGGCACCTCCGAGTTCTAGCACACTTCAGCTTGATGACGATCCCCGGACTCCGATCCAGCGAAGTGTCGGGGAAGAGTTGCGTCAGCACAACGGCGTGGTGACGATCTTGATGCACTACCGCCGCAGGGCTCCGCCTAAGCACCGCTACAATATTATCGAGGACTATGGTGGAAGGGGGCACCGCACACGGCTAAGAATATGATCACGTGGATCAACTTGTGTGTCTAGGGGTGCCCCTGCCCCCGTATATAAAGGAGCAAGGGGAGGAAGCCGGCCGACCCTATAGGCGCGCCAAGGAGGAGTCCTCCTCCTAGTAGGAGTAGGACTCCTACTAGGAGGGGGAAGGAAGTGGGGAGGGAGAGGGAAAGGGGGGCGCCGCCCCCCTTCTCCTAGTCCAATTCGGACCAGGGGGGAGGAGGCGCGCGGCCCACCTTTGGCTGCCCCTCTCTCTCTCCACTAAGGTCCATATGGCCCATTACTTTTCCCGGGGGGTTCCGGTAACCCTCCGGTACTCCGGTTTTCTCCGAAATCACCCGGAACACTTCCGGTGTCCGAATATAGCCGTCCAATATATAAATCTTTATGTCTCGACCATTTCGAGACTCCTCGTTAGGTCCGTGATCACATCCGGGACTCCGAACTAACTTCGGTACATCAAAACTCATAAACTCATAATATAACTATCATCGAAACCTTAAGCGTGCGGACCCTACGGGTTCGAGAACAATGTAGACATGACCGAGACACATCTCCGGTCAATAACCAATAGCAGAACCTGGATGCTCATATTGGCTCCTACATATTCTACGAAGATCTTTTATCGGTCAGACCGCATAACAACATACGTTGTTCCCTTTGTCATCGGTATGTTACTTGCCCGAGATTCGATCGTCGGTATCCCATACCTAGTTCAATCTCGTTACCGGCAAGTCTCTTTACTCGTTCCGTAATACATCATCTCACAACTAACTCATTAGTTGCAATGCTTGCAAGGCTTATGTGATGTGTATTACCGAGAGGGCACTGAGATACCTCTCCGACAATCGGAGTGACAAATCCTAATCTCGGAATATGCCAACCCAACATGTACCTTTGGAGACACCTGTAGAGTACCTTTATAATCACCCATTTACGTTGTGACGTTTGGTAGCACACAAAGTGTTCCTCCGGCAAACGGGAGTTGCATAATCTCATAGTCATAGGAACATGTATAAGTCATGAAGAAAGCAATAGCAACATACTAAACGATCGGGTGCTAAGCTAATGGAATGGGTCATGTCAATCAAATCATTCACCTAATGATGTGATCCCATTAATCAAATAACAACTCCTTGTTCATGGTTAGGAAACATAACCATCTTTGATTAACGAGCTAGTCAAGTAGAGGCATACTAGTGACACTCTGTTTGTTTATGTATTCACACATGTATTATGTTTCCTGTTAATACAATTCTAGCATGAATAATAAACATTTATCATGATATAAGGAAAGAAATAATAACTTTATTATTGCCTCTAGGGCATATTTCCTTCAAAAAGGACTATGGATATGTTTCTCATATATGGAGGTGACAAAGAGCTCGTCGTAAACAGTTACATAGATGCAAGCTTTGACACTGATCCGGATGACTCTAAGTCGCAAACTGGATACATGTTTTTATTAAATGGCGGAGCTGTCAGTTGGTGCAGTTCCAAGCAGAGCATCATGGCAGGATCTACGTGTGAAGCGGAATACATAGCTGCTTCGGAAGCAACAAATGAAGGAGTCTGGATGAAGGAGTTCATATCCGATCTAGGTGTCATACCTAGTGCATCGGGTCCAATGAAAATCTTTTGTGACAATACTGGTGCAATTGCCTTGGCAAAGGAATCCAAATTTCACAAGAGAACCAAGCACATCAAGAGATGCTTCAATTCCATCCGCGGTCAAGTCAAGGAGGGAGACAAAGAGATTTGCAAGATACATACAGATCTGAATGTTGCATACCAGTTGACTAAGCCTCTCTCACGAGCAAAACATGATCAGCACCAAGACTCCATGGGTGTTAGAATCATTACAATGTAATCTAGATTATTGACTCTAGTGCAAGTGGGAGACTGAAGGAAATATACCCTAGAGGCAATAATAAAGTTGTTATTTATATTTCCTTATATCATGATAAAATTTTATTATTCATGCTAGAACTGTATTAACCGGAAACTTAGTGCATGTGCGAATACATAGACAAACAGAGTGTCACATGTTTGCCTCTGCTTGACTAGCTCGTTGAATCAATGATGGTTATGTTTCCTAACCATAGACATGAGTTGTCATTTGATTAACGGGATCACATCATTAGAGAATGATGTGATTGACTTGACCCATCCGTTAGCTTAGCACGATGATCATTTAGTTTGTTGCTATTGCTTTCTTCATAACTATGCATGTTCCTATGACTATGAGATCATGCAACTCCCGAATACCGGAGGAACACTTTGTGTGCTACCAAACGTCACAACATAACTGGGTGATTATAAAGGTGCTCTAGAGGTGTCTCCGATGGTGTTTGTTGAGTTGGCATGGATCAAGATTAGGATTTGTCACTCCGATTGTCGGAGAGGTATCTCTGGGCCCTCTCGGTAATGTACATCGCTATAAGCCTTGCAAGCAATGTAGCTAATGAGTTATTTACGGGATGTGGCATTACAGAACGAGTAAAGAGACTTGCCGGTAACAATATTGAACTAGGTATTGAGATACCGACGATCCAATCTCGGGCAAGTAACATACGGATGACAAAGGGAACAACGTATATCGTTATGCGGTTTGACCGATAAAGATCTTCGTAGAATATGTAGGAACCAATATGAGCATCGAGGTTCCGCTATTGTTTATTGACCGGAGACATGTCTTGGTCATGTCTACATAGTTCTCGAACCCTTTAGGGTCCGCACGCTTAATGTTCGGTGATGATCAGCACTACGAGTTTATGTGTTTTGATGTACCGAAGGTAGTTCGGAGTCCCGAATTTGATCATGGACATGACGAGGAGTCTCGAAATGGTTGAGGCGTAAAGATCAATATATTGGAAGCCTATGTTTGGACATCGGAATGGTTCCGAGTGAAATCGGGAGTATACCGGAGTACTGGGAGGTTACCGGAACCCCCCCGGGGAGCTTAATGGGCCTTATGGGCTTTAGTGGAAAGAGAGGAGGGGCTGCCAGGGCAGGCCGCGCGCCTCCTCCCCCTCTGGTCCGAATTGGACTAGGAAGGTGGGGGCGGCGCCCCCCTTTCCTTCTCCCTCTTTCCTTCTTCCTTCTCCTACTCCTACAACATGGAAAACGGGGGAATCCTACTCCCGGTGGGAGTAGGACTCCCCATGGGGCGCGCCATAGGAGGGCCGACCCTCCCCCTCCTCCACTCCTTTATATACGGGGGAGGGGGCCACCCCATAGACACACAAGTTGATCATTGATCTCATAGCCGTGTGTGGTGCCCCCTCCACCATAATCCACCTCGGTCATATTGTAGCGGTGCTTAGGCGAAGCCCTGTTCCGGTAGCATCATCATCACCGTCATCAAGCCATCGTGTTGACGAAGCTCTCCCTCGACACTCTGCTGGATCGTGAGTTCGTGTCACGTCACTGAGCCGAATGCGTGCAGATCGTGGAGGTGTCGTACTTTCGGTACTAGGATCGGTCGATCATGAAGACGTATGACTACATCAACCGCGTTGTCATAAAGCTTCCGCTTACGATCTACGAGGGTAGATGGACAACACTCTCCCCTCTCATTGCTATGCATCACCATGATCTTGCGTGTGCGCAAGACCCTAGTGGACCACCCCCTTGGCTGGCCCAAGTGGTGGCAGACACATGGACCCAAGGTGGTGCGCACCCACTTGGCTTGGAACCAACGGGTGCGGGTAGGGTTGGGAGGGGTTATCCAAGGAGGATCTCCCTTCCTAGTGTGTCGGTCCTAGAGGGTTGTCCCTCCTCCAAGACGCAACTCCCTTGGCCACCTATAAGTAAAGGTGGAGGGACAACCTCCCAAACATGTTCGCAAGGTTGTGCCCTCCCTCTCTGTGTGTGTCGTTTATCTGCCATGGTGGAAGCCTATTGCTCCTCCCCTAGTTCGCCAATAGCTTTATGTCTTAGACGACGGAGTGCTATCGAACCACGGATACGGTGCGCATGGATATCGCAGAGGGGTTGTACTTTCGACTCTCGAATGAAAAAAAATTCTCACAGTTGAGAGATAATACCTAGACGCGAGAATCTCCAAAATCTTCATCGACATCTTCATCTCCGTTGCGTTGTGTTGGTGAGATTGATCTTGTCCATGTATCTTCATAGTGTTTCCGGGTGTGTTCCTTAGTATAGTAAAAACATCATTTTATAATGCGTTCCCCTACAATTTCCGCTTCCACGTGTGGGCATCCATGCTCCATCTATGATGTTGTGGCTGGTGAAGATGGAGGAGAGGGGATGCCGGCGGGGGAGGCGCGCAAAGGGAAGCGGAGGTCGACGTTGCACGTGTGGGAGGAGGAAACCGAGGTAGTGTCTGTGAAACATGAGCACCTCGGAATACGCCTGTCATGAACGGGCAGCGGCAATGAAGCGGGATTAAAAGAGAAGCGGATAACCGAGTGGTGATTTATGAGGAGAATTACATTCCCCACTAGTTCATTCGTGGCCCAGTCAGTGAAGTGGGGGCCGAGTACCACATGGGGCCATCTGGCAGACACGGAAGGGAAAATAGCCATAACAAACCAAAACTTATACACCAGCCGAAACAAATGGTTGAGATCGCCTCAACGGAAGATCCAACGGCTAGAAACACGTCGAGGAGATGGCCCGAGGAGCCATCTATTCATCCCCGCATAAACTTGGAGTAGATGTGTGCCCATAATGCCATGTGTGATACACACTTCTTCTACTCCAAAAAAATCTCACCACCACGTGATGTGAAGCCCCACATGTATCTTAGGGCATCTCCAGCCGTTGCCCCCCCCCTAAGGACGCATAAAAATTGCCCCCTGGGGGCGAGCTGGCGATACAATCGGCGCTGGGGGCGGTTTTGCGCCCAGTCGTCGCCCCCAGGCGCCGAAATTGGCCCACTTTGCAGCCCAATTTCGGCGAATAAAGGGGCCCATATGGGCGAGAATAGGCCCATATTCGGCGTGGTTTCGCCGTGTCTCGGCGTTCAATTATCAACACAATTATTTCTTATCACATATTTCATCATAGAAAAATCAAATACTTCAAAAAAATAGTACAACAACAAATAGTTCAATACAAATTATATAGTTCAACAAATAAAAACTCGTATTTCATCACACGACGTCCCCCTTGAGCCTCCATAGGTGCTCAATTAGATCTTTCTGCAGTTGATGATGCACCTGTGGGTCTCGGATCTCCTGACGCATACTGAGATAGGCAGTCCAAGTTGCCGGTAGCTAGTGATCAACTTCGGCTAGAGGACCCTGCCTGTAGTATGGTTCAGTGTCAAACACTGGGTCTTCTTGCTCGCTCTCGATGATCATGTTGTGCAAGATGACACAGCAAGTCATAATCTCCCACATTTGATCTTTGGACCAGGTCTGAGCGGGGTACCGAACAACAGCAAATCGAGATTGGAGCACACCAAATGCCTACTCGACATCCTTCCTGCAAGCCTCCTGAAGCTTCGCAAACCAGACGTTCTTTCCTCCTGCCACAGGGTTTGAGATCGTCTTCACAAATGTCGACCATCTCGGATAGATGCCGTCAGCTAGATAGTACCCCTTGTTGTATTGGTGCCCATTGATCTCGAAGTTCACCGGAGGAGAATGGCCCTCGACGAGCTTGGCAAAAACAGGAGAGCACTGCAGCACGTTGATGTCATTGTGAGTTCCTGGCATACCAAAGAAGGAGTTCCAAATCCAGAGGTCCTGTGTGGCTACCGCCTCAAGCACCACACTACAACCGCCTTTGGCGCCTTTGTACATCCCTTGCCAACCAAATGGGCAATTCTTCCATTTCCAATGCATGCAGTCGATGCTTCCAAGCATCCCAGGAAATCCTCTTGCTGCATTCTGGGCTAGGATCCGAGCAGTGTCTTCCGCATTGGGTGTTCTGAAGTATTGTGGCCTAAACACTGCCACCACTGCCCGACAGAACTTGTAGAAACACTCTATGCTGGTGGACTCGGTCATGCGCCCATAGTCGTCGAGTGAATCACTGGGAGCTCCATATGCAAGCATCCTCATCGCTGTCGTGCACTTCTGGATGGAGGTGAATCCAAGAGCGCCAGTGCAATCCATCTTGTACTTGAAGTAGTTGTCGAACTCCCGGATGGAATTCACAATCCTGAGGAAGAGCTTTCGGCTCATCCGATAACGGCGCCGAAATGTTCTCTCGCCATGAAGTGGAGCATCGGCGAAGTAGTCGGAGTAGAGCATGCAGTAGCCTTGAAGACGATGCCGGTTCTTTGCTTTCATCCGCCCCGGCGCCGAGCCACCTCGCCGCGGCTTTTCATTGCTCGCCAGCAGCTGGGCGAGGGCGGCGAGCACCATGAGATGCTCTTCTTCCTGGACGTCGGCCGCGGCTTCCTCCTCCAGCAGCGCGGCGAGCTTTTCCTCCTCATCCGAGTCCATCGCCGAGGCAGGCAAAACGCCGAACACCTTGCGCTCGGTGGGCGTGCACCGCCGTTAAACCGCGCCTCCGCGGCCGGAAACGCCCAGCTGCTGTGGGAGGGGCTGCCGCGGCGAAGCGCTGCTATTTTCCGGCGGGGAATGGCTATCTAGCGGAGTAGGGCGGCGGCCGTCGCCGGGATATAACTAGTGGTGGCCGAGGACGCGGGGAGTGCGAGGCGAGTCGGGGGAAGAAAACCTTGAGTTTTCCCCTGTCGGTGTGGGCCAGGCGTGCTTTTCCCTAACGCCGGAGTCCCCAACTACTCCCCAGCGCGCCGGGTTCGGCCTGTGACCGCCGGGCGGAAAAAAGATTCGAACTGGCGATTTTCGATGTCCTGAGAGCGCGACTGAACCGTTTTTCAGCGCCGGCGCCGAAAAAGTGGCCTGAGGGGGTCTGTTAAAGGCGCGGCTGGCGATGCCCTAGCCACGAAAACTGACGGAACATTTCCCTCTCGTGCAGATCCCGCGGGATCGTGAAACTAACCCCGGTAGTGGTTGGTGGGCGCCGCCACCAGCACCCCACCACACCGCCCGCCGCATGTGGCGCTGGCTCGCCGCGCGAAGTGGACTCCCGGCGAGCACCCATGCCGTGCCGCCCACCCGCCTGCGCGGCCGACGCCGACCGGCCACGCGCGCGCGTACGTGGAGGCCGAGGCCGGCAACCACTCGGAGTTAACGTCGGGATTGACCCTTTCTCCCCGTCCAGATCACGTCCCCCTTTTTCACCCGGCCGACCGCCCACCCGCTGTCGATCCGGCCGAGCGGTAACCGCGGCGCCGTGCGTCGCTCTCGGGCTCCGTAATTTCTCTGGCCGCACGCACGCTGCCTCGTCCGCATCTGCTTGTCACCTGCCGGCCTCGTGGACGCTCTCACGTCTCACACCGGGACCGAGTAGAAAATGTGTCAGGGAGGCACGTATTCAGCCCGCGCGTCGGATCTGCAAAAATTAAAAGCTCGCAGGTGCGTCGTACCCGGCCACCGGTGACCGGTCTCCGGCCTCGTCGTGCTGTGTCACAGCGTTTATCTCGAACGAAAATCGTGGTGCCTGGATCGGAGCTAGTAGTACTGCTCATACGAAATTTTCCTGCGTGGATAGCTGGGCTGGAAAGTCTTCGAATAAATAACTGCTGCCGCCGGTTGGCTATGTATCTTTTCGCCGAGGAAGGGCTGGAAAAGTTTAAGTGTTCGTCAAATTTCTTGCCAAACGTTTGATCAGCGATGAACCGCAGCTCAAGCCAGCGAAAACACCTAGAGAAAGAGACACTGGTGGATGTCGTGACGACCGACGAGGATCGAGGCCAAATGGCACTCTCACTCACACCGACGGTAATCCGAGCCAACCGTATTACGCGCTGGGTTTAATGATCCATCAATCTCTTCTCTGGTGTCGGCCGATGTTGCCTCGCGGCTGCACATATTTGGTGTGACTTGAAGACTTCGATTCCTCCCCGCCACGGTATCACAGTTCGCTTGATCGCGACGATCGGGTGGCCATGCTGACAGCGATGCCGCCGCTACTGCTACCGTTGAATGCACTAAACGCCTCTCTCTTTCTAGCCACAGAGGAACACGTTGATACATACAGTCAGCATGTATAGGTGCAACTAGATTAATTAACGGAAATGTTAACGCCCACACGTATAGGCGTTGACCATCTCGACCACACGCATCCATCACCGTCCAGTATTATATGCACGAATCTTGACACAATTTGGCTGATTTTTCTGTGTCACGTAGGATAAGGCGTGTGTGTGGTGTGTGACATAATTCGCCCACACATTTGTTTTACCACACGGAGGGGTCGGTGTGTGGGCGTTTAGCAGTTCACCCATACACCAGTTTTCAGTCACGCACAAGGGTTGGTGTGTGGGCATTTGTCATCTCGCCCACACGCCCGTCTCCTTTCCCACACATAAGCTGCTAGTTGCCATGTGTTTTTGCAGCGCACATGGCAACTGCCTCTAGTGTGCTTTATAAGTAGGTGGCAACTCTTTTTTTTCCCGAATTGCCATGTGTTTTTGCAAGGTACACGGCAACTGCCTAGTGTGCACGTAAGCAGATGGCAATTGTCTTTTACCGAGTTGCCATGTGTTTTTGCATGATACATGACAACTTGCCCCAACGTGCATGTACATGGCAACTGCCCTAACGTACACGTAAGCAGATGGCAATTCTTCCTTTTTACATGGCAACTGTCCTAGCATGTTTGTGAGCACATGATAACTCTCTCAACTGCCTAGTGTTAGTATGTGTCAACTCCTAAAGTTATGAAATCATGGCAACTACATTAGATCATACCATACATGGCAACTGCAGTTGAGCAACCATGGCAACTGCAGTTGTCCGACATGGCAACCGTAGTTCAGCGACATGGCAACTGCAGATAAACGAACATGGACGAGGGTCTGGACCATGGCAACTGCGGGCGCGCGGTGGACGTCACGCGTCGCGTGCGGGACCAAAAAGGTACGAGGCCTGACATACGGGCGTGTGGGCGTTATCAACTTCGCCCACACGCACGCGTGTGAGAAAGTTCAGGAGGAAAAAAAATATGTGTGGGCATTAGTTGTTTTGCCCACACGTAGGTGTGTGGGCTGGTTGCTGTTCATGCCACACGAGGCATGTGGCACAACTATCCGATACACCATACGTGTGGCAGTTATCGGGACCCTTAATTAAACGCTTCTACGTTTGGCTCCATAGGCTGCGGTTTTTTCTCGATGACTTTCGTTGTCCTATTCTTTGCCCAGGATCGCAGAGGGACTGTGGAGTGACCGTTTTTCCTCTCTAACCTCGAACCATATTAACAAGGTCACTGTATACACATCGACATTGATAGAAACACCGCTTCTCACTACAAAATCTCTTAGATACACTAGGTATCAAACTCAAACGTGAGATTTTCTCGCAATTTTTTCCCACAGATTTTGATCTCTAATTGGATGGAAGTACAACCACTCGGCTCAAAGAGAAAAACAATGGTCGGTTCTCGTCATCTCCTGCATATCATTGATGTTATATAAGTCTAGATTCATGAATCTAGAGGGTGCTTGAATCCAAGGGACTATTTTTAGTTTGATTAAAAATAGTCTTTTTTAAAGGCTAAAGTTTCAAGCATGCCTGACTAAAGAGAGGCTAGGACTAGTCTTGAGGCTAAAATTTTGTAGTCATATGAAACCTACTAAAATATGTATTAGCCCTCTCTCCTCATTTAATTTCTCTACTTTAACACATGCGAGTTCCGGATTGAAGGGTTTGAAGGATAATAAATGCTCAATAACTTGATTTTAGTTTTTTTAGTATTTGAATCCAAGCATGGGTGAGGCTAGCAAGTTTTAGTCCCACTACTTTTAGTCATAAGACTAAAACGTATCAAGCACCCTCCTAGTCAACAGTTTGTCATTCAGTTGATAAAGAAACAGTTGTTGAGCACCCTACAGTTCCCAAGTAGTACACCTCGTCCTTTGCTGCGACTGGGCGGTCTCAGTCCTGCTCCTGCCCAAAGTGAGCTCACCACGTAGCAAAAAAAACGTTGACTGATGGGATAAGCCGAGCCAGACAAGTATGATCCACACTATGGGAAAAAGGGACTCCGACCGAGACGATCAAATGCTTTGTGACTTCCACCGTCCAAGAACCAGCGCTATTTTTTCTCTCTAGAACAAGAAGCATTAAGATGCTCGCCGTTATGTATCAAGGAGATAACACCGAGAAGACACGAAGTAGTATAAAAGACCCATGACCAAAAACAGAACAAAAGGAAAACGCTAAGCTAGGTTAGATAGATTAGAGTCAGTCGTGACTTAGACAACAAAATGATTTTTTTTTGCGGGGTAGCAAAGGACGTTGTTATCCCTTGTCCATGCACCATCATGGGGCAGGGATGTTTATAACTCACTTCAGTGCTTGTAGTCGTTTTTAAATGGTCTACGGATATGAATATAATTTTTATTATTTCTGATGTTTATTGTACTGTCATGATTGAAAATAAATAGATCAGGAGTTTTCATGAAAAAAAACTAGCACTATTTTTACCGTGCTTTTTTAGGTTGGCACCGGTCTGTAATTTTCTCCTTTTCCTTATAAACAAGCAAATACACGTTTAATTTGGCTGGCGCATCTCCTTGGCTCCATGCCCTCCATACCTACCGAGCAGAAATAACGGGCATTGATTTTAACAGTTGCCGTCAGATCAGTAGGATGTTAGAGTATCTATAGCCGGATTTGGCAAATCCAGTCTTTCAAACTCTGTGGACGTGCCTGGAGTATCTACAGCCGGATTTAGCAATTCCGGGCCCTCAAACGTCCGCGGACACGCCTAGGCACGTCCTCGAACACTGACCAGTCACTCCTCAAATTGCGTCGTCCACATCTATGTATCTCATATCCGAACTCCTATATTCATACTAAATCATGCAACATCGATCAAACTACGTAGATCAGTCGAGCCGAGCCGCCTCCGTCGCCTTCTCCTTCGCCTCTTGTTCGGACTGCTCAATGACAAGCCAGAGAGCCTTCGCGTTCTTCCGACGAAGCCGCCGAGCGTCTGTCTCCGCCGTCGTAAGCGACCGACGGTACACCCACGCGAGGAGCCGCTCGTCCGTGTTGGGCTCTGCCGGTAACCCACGGCGGCAGCGGACATAGCTCTCCGCATCGTCCCTCTCCCTTGCCCTCTGCCTCTTGCGGAGGGCAGCGTGCGCCTCCAACTCCGGCGTGCGCGTCCGGGCCGGTGGGGCGGGCACAAGCACCCACCGCTACCCATAAGGGGAGCAGCAGCCGGCGGGGCCAAGGGACGGCGTAGGGGAGGCGCGTAGGCTGCCTGTCGGAGCTGTCCCGGGGCCGGGAGGGGCCAGCACCGGCGTCCGAGCTGCGCCTGCAGGGAAGCTGCGGTGAGGCTGCAGATCCGGAGCTGCCCCCGGTCTCCACCTTGGATCACTCCAAGGCGATGCAGAGGGCAAGCTCATACTCCGGATCCATCTTGTCGACGGAGTGGCTGTCGGAGCATGATTACGCCGGATTCGATCGAAATCGATGCAGGGAGAGAAGAGGACAAAGCGAGAGAGGAGAGTGAGTGAGCTAGGGTTTCGGAGCGATGAGCCCGATGTTTTTTGTGGGACATTCATGGGGTCGGTGGTGGGTCGGGCTTGTTAGACGGACACGCCCGGGCGTGCCCGAGCCGCATCATACTCGCCCTACATTTGAGACGGATATGAGGGTTGCCGGTCATCCCGGGCGTTTGAGGACCGTTTGAGAGCTCCGGTTGGGTCGGTATTTTGTGACCAGTCAGTGACCGGAATGCTTGCCCGAGCGAATGAGATGGATATAAGGCGCCCCGCTTTAGATGCTCTTATATGGGAAAATCTACTAGGTTTGTTTTTGCGGGAAAAAAATCTAGCAGAGTTGGCAAAATAAACATTTTTTTCTTACCTGATTCGGTTTTGTTTCTTGATAGAGAGACCATTTCAAACCCTTTTTCATAAGGAAGTAGAGTGTCAATGTTAGGATTTAGTATTATTAGTCATATCATATAGACCTTTTCATGACCAATCTCAGCTTTCCCCATCTGCTAGACCAAGAGCCTTCTCAATAGCTCAAAATGTGGAGCTACCTGCTAAGAGAAGCAAGTTTTTAGCTTTCGAGTTAGCTTTCCTTCAAGCATGTGCCGCAGGGAAAGGAAGAGTATTTCATCATGGCCATTTATTAGGACTTATTGGATAAGTTAGGACAATTTCTCTATGGCCAGCTATTGAGTTAGTCAGTTCATAGATTGTCCTAAAATATGGGTGTAGGAATCCTGGGCTCTGATTACCGATTATGAAATCGAGGACTCTTTTTCTCTCTCCCCATTACTTGACTTCGTAGATGATTCGAAAATGGTGTCTCCAATTGGTTTTCCACTTATTAAGTATATTGGCACTCAACATTTGCAGCAGTTGATCAACAAAGATTTCAATAAGTTCAAGGCAAGGTTAAACTATTATGATGTTGCTTCTTGTTCCACATATCAAGTATATTGTTATATTTATTTTCATTCCAAATCTTAATAAAACCCACCGTTATCATATTAACATAGATCAAGAACATTCAAGATACTATATACTAAGATGAAACTGCGTTGTTGTTGCAACTATATGCTCTAACTGTTTATCAACCTATATCTTCAGCTGATATGGAATATCAGTTAACATTAGGAACTCAAAACAAAGCAAGCTCCACAAAGAAAATTTTAATACTAAAGATCAGCAAGATAAGATGCAGAAAAGAAAGTCTGTAATATCTATTGATGACAACTTTAAGAAATATGTATATCATATGATATTATTATGTGTTAGTTGTTCTTGCATAGTCGTATTTAGTAAACTAAGTTACTGAAATTTTAACTCTATGTTATAGATCATCACAATGATCAAAGAAAAGATGGACAATGATATTGAAGTTGTCACAAATGGATTTAAGTCTATACAGAAAATGATAGACAATTCTCAGACTACTATTTTTCGATTTTGAAGAAGGGGAAATTCCATGTTGTACAAACAGTAGAAGAAGAAGAAGAACTCATATCTTCTTCAGTGACTAGGAACCACATCGTCTTCACCTGCCTCAACCCTCATTTCCTTCGGTGCTTTGTCCATGAGGCTCTGGGGTCTAATTGTGAGGTCTTGGACCTGACTGGGTTTCTTGAAACTCGGACCAGCCATACCGGGAGGAGGAGATGCCTCTTGTGGTTAGTGTTCACGACGATGACCTGGACCCTGCGGCAACACAAAACAAGATGGTGATTGAGTGAGTCTTCTTACGACAGGCCACTAACTCTAGATTCAAATTCCTGGCTTTTATGTAGCACTGGCACCCGCTTTCTAGGCAGCATGATTGGTACTATAGCTTCACTACATGTTGGACACATTAACTATGGTGGCTCGTCGCCTTGTCCTATTGTAGAGATTATGTTCTACCGGCCACTTGGTGGCTTTCCCCCTATTTCTTTTGCTATTGTAGTTGAGCTGCTTGTGTTGTTGCTCCAACAGATTGTTATTTTACTTTCTCTGAGCTTGCTCTGGTTGTATGGACATGGTGTTTGCTTTATTTGTAAATCGGGGCAAAAGCCTGCTTTGATAGCGAAAGCCCATTGCGAACATCAACAAACCTGATTCGAACTTGCTTACCATATGTAAATATCGACTTCGATATTTTTGGTAAACTAAACTACCAATGTTTCTTAATATTAATGTGCTCCCATTCATTGTAATAAAGTAGCGGTTTGATCACAAGGGAATTTCTCGTAATTGATGTTATACAACTAATTGATAATGAGTGCTAATCTTTTCAGTACTGCTCAGCATGAGCGGACCCAAACAACGAACAACTATACAATAATTTGGAAGTAATCAAATTAGTCTCTAGCTACATTACTATGCTCTAATTATAACAAGGAGTGGTGAATACAACAAAGACCATTTTCGAACAAAGGTTAGTTACTTAATTAGTTTTTGACAAAGTTCTCTTGGAAAGAATAATTTGTTGATGTCTCTATGTTCTGTTGTTAAGAATTTGAAGTCGCATCCTCTTGCAAGAGTAATTGGAGTGAAACACTATAGACTAAACCAACAATAAAACTGCTATTTCTTTGCTGGTACCTATGTGGAAGTCTTGTTTGATTAATTTTTTAGGTTAAAAAAATAACTAGAAGAACTTGCTTGGGTACACCCTCTCTTGAAAATCCTTTTTTTGTTAAGGAGGAGTGAAGCCGATGATGTTAATACATAAGTACAGTGCAATTTATGAACACGACACCATTTTTGACACTTTGTCTTTGGAAAAAACCTCCCCATATATTAATTGGTTAATAAGTTATTACAATCATGCCTTACAACATACACTAGCAAGGCGAAAAACTATTAAGCAGAATACTATCCGACCTATTATCAAAACTATATTTCGCAATCTCATGCGCCACCACATCACCTAAACATCCGTCTAGTTTCGGATCCTTCATTTCGAATGCATACGATTTGTTATGGGAGCAAATTAAGGTGTGGTGTTATAGCATCCGGTCACAACTAAAAAGAGATGGATGTTCATAAAGAGATGGATGTTCATAGCTTTTACATGCGTCCGATCACAAAAGTTTAAGTATGGCAGTCGTATAATAAAGTGACATTTTTGCCCCCAGACCAGATGTCTGTGCATCCTCGCTCACTCAGCCGCCGGCTCCTGCGCTTCATCCGCCTCCTTCTCGGCCACCTTCATCTCGGTCCCCACACGCTTCAACATCTTAACACAGATGACGTGCATGATCATTGCCGCATGGGGATCCAACACGTCTATCCTCATGGTCAATATTTTGGTATCCTCCAAAGCGGCCATGAGCTCAACCCTTCTCTCTTTGAGCTTTGGTCTTCTTTTTTCGAGGTTAATCTTCTTCTCGGTCGCCGTCATCAAGATGTTAAACCCCTCCACCTTTTCCCTACTTCACATCGTAGCACTTGATACATACCTCCTCCGTCTTTGTCAAGATGTCCTCCAAATTCTCCGTCATCTTGGCCGCCACCTCCTCTTGATCCTTTGTCTTCTTTCTGAGGCAGCGGGCTTGCCGTGTCGCTGAGCTAGTCTTGTGGATGGCCATGTTCTCTGGATCCTTCACCTCCCTTGGCTCCGGTGGCTCTTCGTACGAGTCCATGCGGCGGTGGATGGCGAAAAGCGCGGGAATTGGAGTGGTGGGCGGCGGCGATTGGAGCGAAGAGGGTGGGAAAAGCACGGGTTTAGCGCGGAAACAGTGT
Source organism: Triticum aestivum (assembly GCF_018294505.1). NCBI lineage: Eukaryota > Viridiplantae > Streptophyta > Magnoliopsida > Poales > Poaceae > Triticum > Triticum aestivum. The sequence continues at coordinate 458,766,312 of NC_057794.1, forward strand.
GGACCACTCCCAATGCATGGCCTCAGTTCGGTTTTGGATGGGCCAGGATTGTCGGAGTTTTACATGACGAAGGTTTGGACTCCCACAAAGCCCCTTTGGTACGTATCCGATTTGCGGAGAAATGGACAGGCGGACATCGTTCCTAGACAAACGCAGGTCCACCTTCGGTGCAAAGTGCGTTCAGACAACTTGGTTTGGATATTTACGGGTTATTTAAGGGTTCATGTTAGTGATGCCCTTGCCAAAATACAATTCCCAGGTACTGTTCGACGACTGATCAGTCTCAGTCGTGCCTATACAGAGCACACCACGTAGCAGAATAGGGGTACGACCGAGACGACCAAATGCTTTGCGACTTCCGGTTCTGCGTTTGCTCCGGCCGGGTCTCCGGCACCAATTTCCTACTATCTTCTCCCTTTTCCCTGCAACCAGTCAAACACGTTTAATCTGGCTGGCAGAACCCCTTGGCTCCATGCGTAGCTAGCAGAAATAACGGGCATTGATTTTGATTAGCTGGAGAGAAAAGCAGAGGTCGGTCGGAGATTATAAATGCAAAAAATTCTAGGTTGGCTGAACAAACACTTTGATCCCTTTCTTGAGGGGATCCCTTTCTTGAGAGAGGGACCAAACCAAGCGCTTTCAACGAAGGAGGTGCAATGTCAATGTTGGGTGCCTTGCTCCTTTCTTGCGCGTTACGCACGTCCCTAGCTAAACTTAATTGGTTCATGGTCAGATCTAAGTCAAACAGTCCATTTCTGATGGCTAATATATGATCCATGTGTTTCCTCTGTCCCTATTTGCACATCGTCCTTTTTCGAAATTGAAGTTTGGCCAATACAGTAAGTACATTTTAATACGGATGAATAGTAGTATATTTTTGCAGCCTCACGTAGCCGCCGCATCCTCTCCCAAGCTTTTTTCGCCTCTCGCCGACCCCGTCGCCGGTCCGCCTCGTCTCCGGTGGCCTTAGGGCCTTGAAGGCACGTTGGATCCCGGTCCATATCAGTGGGAGAGCTCCTTTTTAGATGTTGCTTGTGTTTTGTTAGTTCAGGAAGACGAGACGGCGACGGCTTCATGAAGATGGGAAAAGTTTTTCCCCACCTAGCCCCTACTCCGGTGGTGCGTCTAGCACCGTCGGTGGGCATGTGGAGATACGTCTCTGGCGGATCTATTTGGTGGATCTGCTTAGATCTCTTCATCGTTCGTCTACGTTTGTGTGTCTTTAGGTTGGATCTTTCCGATCTACGTTACTCTTCATTGATAACGGTTGCTGCTCTGGTGCGCTGGTTTTATGAGGCCTTAGCACGACAACTTCTTGACTGTCTACTACAACAAGTTTTGACTAGTTTCGACGAGGGAGAGGTGATGACGGCGGCGCGTCTTCGACTCGCTTCAGTTCCTGTAGTCGTCGCTAGGTGGTCTATGAATCTGGACGTAACTTTTGTTATTTCTGGTGTTCGTTGTACTGTCATGATTGAAGCTGCATATATCAGAAGTTTTCTCGTGTGTCGTGGAATTGACACGACAGATGTCCTAGAGCAAGGACTTAGTCGTAGGGCCATCGCACTAGGAAGCTTGAAGGGGTTAATCAGGACAAAGGACACGAGAGAGTTTTATACTAGTTCGGCCCCTTACGATGAATGTAAAAACCTACGTCTAGTTGGGATTGGTATTGCTGAGGTTTCGACTTCCAAGAGGCTCAACTCGCCGGCTTGGTTATCGACTTGGTTGTTTCTTGTCCTAAACCGCCACCGGGTTGTCCCCTTATATACACGGGTTGACGCCAGGTGGCCTACAGAGTCCCAGCCGGCTCATAATCTTGTCCGGCTCGGTGACTTTCTTTACATGTCTTTCTGTACAAGTATTTCCTTACATGTGGCGATTTACTTACAATATCGGGCCTCAAGCCGGCCCCAGGCCTTTGGGCCTTCTATAAGACTTAATAAACTATAAACTTGGATGTTTACTGAGCTTCTTGCGTAACCCGCCATTGAAGCTGACCCGGCCCCTCCTGGGCGGGTCTCAACTGATAGTAATATCCCCAACATTAGGCCCCAGGTTGACTTTGAACTTTGTTCTTTGTCAATCTTCAATACTTACTCAGAATCCATCCTCTGTCTGAAAACTTCTGTAACCCGCCGTGACGTCATCTTTTAAAAACACAACAAACCTTCATGACGTCATCTTACAATGGATCTTTCATTTTTAATGCCTTCCGAGATTCGAGGCATCTGTTCAGTTGGATAATTATTATTGGGTCTCCTTGATTTTCGCGCCCGCCTGTTCGCATCTGCCCTTATAAATAGGCACGTGGCCAGTCCTTCCCATTCTCCTTTCTTCCTTATCTTCTTCCTCTCGCAACCTCCGTCGCTGCTCGAGCTCCGCCGCCGCCGCAATTCTCATCGTCGTCGTCAAGCTCGGCCGCTGCATTATCCTGAGTCCGACCAGAGGACGCGACGACTCTTCGCGGCAGGCCTGCATCTCATAAATTTTTCTTCTCTCACACACCTAGATCTGTTCTAGGCTTGCAAGTTCTTCAGTGTTCTTCACCTATTCGCCATGGATCATCTTGTAGATCTTCTCTGCAACTTCTTTTGATCCAAAGAAGAGATATAACTCGCGCGGTAGTTGTTTGGCATTCATTTTTGATATCAGTAGATCCCTTTTGTCTGTATAGATGCTTCTTTACAGTCGACGAACTCATCTATACTAGGTTTTTATGTCTAGAATATTTTCCTTTTTGAAACAACCTTTTGATCCAGAATGATAATGATAGCTTGGTGAAACTTGTTTATGCCAACACTTAGCTGAATCTGATCAAGAGAAGAAATCTATAGTCATGGCGGCTTACCATTCCGGCTTTCTTTTCCTTATATGTCATTAGCCCTTAGTTAAGCCGTCGTTACTTGTTTTACAATTTCAACCTTTAACTGTTAATTGACCCGACACTTTATTTTTCCTTTTCCAGTCCCTTGTTCATCATGCCGTCAAAGACACCCACCATCTGCAATTAGGTTCCCTCAACCATCACTGAGGAGCGTCTGAAAGAGTTCTTCCTCATTGGGTTTCTGCCTTCAAAGAATGTCATGTCTTATCGTGTTCCTGACCCAGAGGAAGAACGTCCCAATCCAAAAGACGGAGAAGTGATTATCTTCACTGACCACATGAACCGTGGCTTTTCACCGCCCGGTTCAAAATTCTTCGGAGAGGTCCTTCATTTTTTCAAACTCCATCCTCAGGACCTTGGACCCAATTCTATTTCCAACATTTGTAACTTCCAAGTGCTCTGTGAAGCATATCTTCAGCAAGAGCCTAACGTAGAGCTGTTTAGAGAGTACTTTTATCTGAATCGTCAGAATGAATGCACCAATGTTTCTAGCTTAGAACTTGGAGGCATCTCGATTCAGCGCTGTCAGGGTGCTGTTTTCCCTCTCATCGTCTTACTGAGCCACCCAAAGGACTGGAACCAAACTTGGTTTTATTGTCAGGATACTTCTCCAGCAAACGAGAAGCCTCTGCCGGGTTACCGCCCTAGTCGTCTTGACTCCAAGTTCACCCTTCCGGATAAGCTTACCGTCGCTGAACGTAGGAAGCTTCTTCCTTCCATTAGAAGAATCAACAGCTTGTTGGGTAATGGTTTAACCGGAGTAGATTTGATCCGTTGCTGGATCTCATGGCGGGTTATTCCATTAAGTCATTGATCTCAACTGATGTATGAATATGACGGAAGCCCGGACAACCCTCTTCGTCACAGCCCAGTTGAACTCACCGAAGAAGACATTGTTTCGATGTCAACCCTTTTGGGAAATGGGAAGTACGAAGATTGCAGTATTGTTGGGTTGAGTCCCTTCTGCAAGATTAATCCGGCGCCAGAAGTACGTACATTCTGATCTCCTTTTTCTTCGTGTTTTGCCCAGCTATTAGTACTTAATACTGATCTTTCTTCTTGTCTTTATAGGCCAATTCTGACTTCTGGAAAGTGAAATATGACCACGAAGCTGCCAAGAAGGCGAAAGCCGCCGCTATGAACACCAAGAAGATGACCCAGAAATCAAAGAAGAAGAAGAAAACTACTGCTGAGGATTTAATGAAGCTTGATGACTCGTCTGACTCGGTGGTAGCCCTTGATTCCTTTGGTCAACTTTTTAACAATCTTATTGATACCGATCCTTACCAGGATGACATTGGGGCTAGTCAAGCCGAGGAAGCAGAGGTAACTATCATTTCCTTCGACTCAGAGCCCTTACCAAGACACAAAGTTCGATGAGTGATCCGTAAAGTAAGGTTTTATAACCCCTTAGCTCACTTGGATCCCAACTTTCATTTGAAAAAGCAGCAACATGAAAGCCGTCGTGAAGTTGAGATTGAAGATGAGCCGGCTGTCGTCCCTGAACAGACCCCTCGGAAATGTCCGAACGAGGTTTACTTATTACTGTCCTTACCTTTGTTTTAATGAATCCTGCTCCTTGTATTTCCTTTAACTCATTTCATTTACCTTTTCAGGAGGTGTCTCGTTCCTCGGGCGACTCATCACAAACACAATTTCCGGCTTTCGAGACTGCTCCTGGGTAATTAAAAATCCTTTTTTCTTCTGAGTTTGATCAATTGTTATCTTAATGCTGACTATCCTGCAATATTTTTCTTTAGCGGTCAAGCTAAGTCAAAGAAAGTGAAGGCAACACAACCAGTGGAAGACCCGCCAGTACTGGCATCTGAGCCGGCTAGGCCACCTTCTCCATTAACTGTCGCCCTAGAAGACCCGCCTATTGTTCATGAAGCAAATCCTCTAGAGCCATCCCTTGTCAAGAAAACTATTAACCCTTCTGCAGCTGGTCCATCAAGCTCAACCGGCCCACCGTCTCCCCGTGTTCAAGATGTTCAAATTACTGGGAGCCGCTATGTTGAGCCGGGGAACCCGACGGTACTGGCACGGTGGATAGCTAAGCAAGAAGCTTTGGAGAGGCGGAAGGTTCGTCTTGATGTTGCCAACTATGACCGTCTTAATGCCAGTGATATTTTATCCGGCTATCTCAGTCATGTACACTCCAGTCGTGATTCTGAGATTGCGATGGTCAAGCAGCTTCAATTGAAGTATGAGGTATGTAGTTTCCGGTTTACCAATATTCCTCCAGCCCCCAAGTCTATAGATTATGAGAGAAACAGAATAACCTGTAGACTTAAAATATAGACCGATACCTTTACTTCTGAATCTTTGCCTGATATTGGTAGAACAAGACTTCACCCATAGTCCCCAAGGACCGGTTTATTTAATCATTAATGAATCGGTACTTCAGAATTGAACACTATCTGTAAAATACTTAACACTCTGGTTTACCTTTGATAATCTTGCTGAACTGCGTACATTAGCCCCCAAGTGCCAAGTGATGTTACTTTGTAAAGGACTTGGGACTTCTAATATGCTGGTAGAGTCACAAAATTTTGATTTGGAATACATTAGCCCCCAAGTGCCAAGTGTTTTATTCGTAAAGCACTTGGGACTTTGAATTTTGAATATGTATACTGGAATTTAAAACCAAATCTTGACTTATCTGAATGTTTCACATAATGCATTATCTGAACTGAACTCCCAATTGACTGACGCAAAGACCCGGCTAGCAAGCCAGGAGTCAGAAATTAAATCTTCCACCTCCAAGTTGCAAATGAGCCTTTCTGAGACGGAGACTTTGAAGACCAGCTTTGCTGCCAAAGAGAAAACTTGGGAGAATGAGAAAACACTCCTGACCCGCCGAGCTGAGACACCCAAAACAACTCTGAAAGAAATTTCAACAGAGCTGAACAATTTGAAGGGTCGGGTATCTCAGATGGTTGCCACGATTTTTGGTAAGCTGTCTGAATTGATCTTGAATATAAATTTTGTCAAACCAGAATATGATCCGCCAACTGACTCTGTTAAAAATATACACAGGTCCGCGAAGCAAAATCCTGAGCCAAGACCCGTTGATTAAACTGAAGGTAGTATACACCTTGGCTCAACAATTGTACATTGGTACACAACGGGCTCTGGCCGCTATCTCTCCGGTAAATCAAGGATCCAACCGGCTCAGCGATGTCTTGAAGAAGCTATCCATCCTTCCTGCTAGATTCCAAGAGGTAAAACGCTCCTATGCGCGAGCCGGTGCACTGACTGCCTTAAGCCGCTCCAAAGCTTGGGTGCCAGACCTAGACTCGGCGGATGTTGCAAGGGGATATCCTACCGTGAAGGAGGACGGGTCTCCTTTTGATCAAGATGACTTTATAGCCTGCGTCCGTGAAGTCCGGCCTCAGGCGACTAGCCTTGGAGATGATACCAACGTGGAAAAATACCAGCTGGGTTTTGATAGTGCAAATAAGAAGATGGCCACTCCTTCATACAAAGTTGCTGATCTGATCCCACCTGTGAGAGAAGATACCTTTGCCCCGGAAATTGACCCGGTCGGCCTGATTGACGACGAAGCTGAATTTGTCGCCATGAATGGCTTTGATTGGTCCAAATCCAACTTCCAGCAGACTCAAGATGGTGAACCGGTGAGGAAAGGACAATGATCATCTTCATGGGCTTATAAAGCCGTGTAATAGCTTAACTGTTTAAAACACCACGTTTTTGCTTATGCCATCGTGCAAAAAACACTTCTATGTGAATTTGTGCTTCCGGATGCCAATGTTTAATGTTGTCTTAAGCATCGTTTAATGCTTGTCTCTGCAATGTTTAAACTCTGTTCTTGTGAACACAAGGAAAAATCTGGCAAGGCGGTTTAGAACCAACTGGGTTTAAACACCCAATTTACAACCCATATCTCCACCTCAAAAACAGAGACACATATAAATAAAGGATAATGTTTTAATACTAACTCTTAAGTTAACGCAGTCGGTAAGCGCGTATAAGTAAGAATCATACCTTGTCCTTGTTGATTCTTAGATCGCCGGTTCAAATAACATGGGTGATGAATTTGATAATTCAATATGTATAAAAGTTAATACTCCTTGAATATTCAATAATCATCATATCTCAGTAGCTCGTACCTTCGGATCCTTAGACCACCAGCTTGGATAACCCGGGCGGATGTGTTGTCCAATAATTGAGCCGGCAAAAAAACCAGGCCATCTCATTTGTAATATTGAAACAACAAAAACTAAAAGGCAAGCAACAGATAACAAACATAATTTTAACTCTGTATTTAAAAGATTGGGGGTTTCCGATTCGAAAACGATCAGTAAACCGGACCAAAGGGGTTAAGCTAAGGTTCGAATAAGACCATATAGCCCCAAGTGGCTTTGGCGTTGCGCCGATCAAGAGGGTACCGACAGCTATGTTCTCTTTGGTTTGAATACGACCTATGTTTGAACAGGAAGCCCCCAAATGACCTTGAGAGGTTTTTAACGACCCTGATTCGAATACGATCCAAGTCGGCTCAAAAGGGGTTAAGCTATGATTCGGATACGATCAAAAAGCCCCCAAGTGAGTTTGGCCTTGAGCCGATCAAGAGGGTTACGACAACTATGTTCTCTTTGGTTCGAATACGACCTATGTTTGAACAGGAAGCCCCCAAGTGACCATGAGATTTACAGCTAGATTTGAATACGATCATAAGCCGGACTAGAAAAGGTTAAACTTGATTCAAATATGATCAGCTCCTTAATAGTCATTCGTGAAAAAATAATAAAGATGCATAATCTTTGAAAAGAAAAGAGACCGATGGTCTTACTTTATGGCTTATCATCATATATACAAGGTGAACGTATGTACATGATGAGAGCCGGTGGCTCAGGTATAGTACGGCCGAAGTTGAGCAATGTTCCACAGCCGGCGAGTCTCCTCCTCCGACTTACGTGAGTCTGCATGCTCTCGAACGTCAATGAGGTAGTAAGACCCATTGTTTAAATTTTTACTGACCACAAAGGGTCCTTCCCAAGGTGGGGATAATTTGTGTGCATCTGAAAGATCATGGATGAGCCGGAGCACCAAGTCGCCTTCCTGAAAAGTCCTAGTCTTAACCAGGCGGCTGTGATAACGACGCAGGTCCTGCTGATAGATTGCTGACCGTGCTGCTGCTAAGTCTCTTTCTTCATCCAACAAGTCAAGCGCATCCTATCTGGCTTTTTCATTGTTAGCTTCAACATAAGCCACCACACGGGGCGAGTCATGACGGATGTCACTAGGCAATACTGCTTCTGCCCCATAAACCATGAAGAAGGGTGTGTAACCCGTAGACCTGTTGGGTGTAGTATTGATGCTCCATAACATTGAAGGCAACTCCTCTACCCAACAACCCGACGTTCGCTGTAAAGGAACCATAAGCCGGGGTTTTAGCCCTTTCAGAATTTCCTGATTGGCTCTCTCAGCTTGACCATTGGATTGAGGATGAGCTACAGAAGAAACATCAAGCCGGATGTGCTCTCGCTGACAAAACTCTTCCATAGCCCCTTGGGATAGATTAGTGCCATTTTCCGTGATAATACTGTGTGGAAAACCGAAACGGAAGATTATTTTCTTCATGAACTGAACCGCCGTGGCTGCATCACACTTACTCACAGGCTCCGCCTCAACCCATTTAGTGAACTTATCAACAGCCACCAGGAGATGTGTCTTCTTGTCCTTAGACCTTTTGAAAGGTCCCACCATGTCAAGCCCCCAGATTGCAAACGGTCAAGTGATTGGAATCATCCGGAGCTCTTGAGCCGGCACATGCGCTCGTCGTGCAAATTTCTGACATCCATCACATCTACTGACCAGATCTTCTGCATCAGCGTGAGCCGTCAACCAGTAAAAACCGTGATGAAACACCTTGGCCACTAAAGATTTTGACCCAGCGTGATGACCATAATCGCCTTCATGGATCTCACGAAGGATTTCTTGACCCTCTTCGGGGAAACACACCGTTGAAATGCTCCGGAAACACTGCGATGAAATAACTCTCCATCCGAAACCGTCATGAACTTAGACCGCCGGGTTATCTGCCGAGCCAGGGTCTCATCTGCTGGCAATTCTCCCCGGGTCATGTAAGCCAAGAACGGCACCGTCCAATCTGTGGTGACATGAAGAGCCGCCACCAACTACGTCTCCGGGTCAGGAACAGCTAAATCTTCTTCTGTGGACAACTTGATAGAGGGGTTATGCAAAACATCTAAAAAGGTGTTGGGTGGTACCGGCTTATGTTGAGACCCCAGCCGGCTCAAAGCATCAGCTGCTTCGTTCTTTCGATGGTCAATGTGTTCCACCTGATAACCTTTAAAATATCCTGCAACAGCATCGACCTCTCGGCGATAAGCCGCCATGAGAGGGTCTTTGGAATCCCACTTGCCAGACACCTGCTGAGCCACTAGATCTGAATCACCAAGACATCTGACCCGGCTCAAGCTCATCTCCTTTGCCACTCGAAGATCATGGAGCAATGCTTCATACTCTGCTGCGTTGTTAGTGCACAGAAACATCAATCGTAACACATACGAAAATTTATCACCTCGTGGGGAAGTTAATACAACTCCAGCCCCCGAGCCCTCCAATTGTCTGAACCCATCAAAATAAATAGTCCAATATGTGTTGTCCGGCTTTTCTTCTGGCATCTGCATCTCTTTCCAGTCATTGATGAAGTCAACCAGAGCTTGAGACTTAATCGCAGTGCGTGGAACATACTTTAGCCCATGAGACCCAAGCTCAATTCACTTGGCAACTCGCCCTGTAGCTTCTTTGTTTTGAATAATGTCTCCCAAAGGAGCAGAGCTAACCATAGTGATTGGATGTCCCTGAAAGTAATGCTTAAGCTTCCGGCTCGCCATGAACACCCCATAAACAAGCTTCTGCCAATGTGGATATCGTTGCTTAGACTCAATTAGCACTTCACTGACATAATAAACCGGCCATTGAACCGGATGCTCTTTGCCAGCCTCCTTGCGCTCTACCACCATAGCCACACTAACAGCCCGTGAGTTGGCAGCTACGTATAACAATAGCGGCTCTTTCTCAATTGGAGCAGCTAGGACCGGTGGCTCAGCTAGTTGTGCCTTCAGATCCTCAAAAGCGGTGTTCGCAGCATCGCTCCAAACAAACACATCTGTTTTCTTCATCAACTGATATAGAGGCATAGCCTTTTCCCCTAACCGGCTTATGAACCGGCTCAAAGTAGCCACACGACCCGCCAATCGTTGAACATCATTGACGCAGGTCGGTTTGGCCAGGGATGTAATTGCCTTGATCTTCTCCGGGTTAGCTTCAATACCTCGGTTAGACACCAGAAAACCCAAAAGCTTGCCGGCTGGCACTCCAAAAACACACTTGGCCGGGTTAAGCATCATCTTGTAAACCCGAAGATTATCAAAAGTCTCTTTCAAGTTTGTGACCAAGGTTTCCTCTTCCCTGGACTTCACTACTATATCATCCACATAGGCATGAACATTGCGTACACACCGTTGGTAAGTCGCCTGAGCACTCTTGAGCCCAAAAGGCATAGACACATAGCAGAAAGCCCCAAAAGGAGTTATAAACGTTGTCTTCTCTTGATCCTTGACTGCCATCTTAATCTGATAATACCCGGAGTAAGCATCTAAGAAACTCAACCGTGCACAACCCGCCGTAGCATCAATGATCTGATCAATACGGGGAAGAGCAAAAGGATCAGCGGGATAGGCCTTGTTTAAATCTGTGTAATCCACACACATACGCCATGTGCCATTCTTTTTGAGCACGAGCACCAGGTTAGCTAACCATTCTGGGTGAAAGACCTCCACAATGAACCCGGCCGCCAGGAGCCGGGCCACCTCTTCTCCAATGGCCTTGCGCCTTTCTTCATTGAACCGCCGAAGAAACTGTCTAACAGGTTTGAACTTTGGATCGATATTAAGAGTGTGCTCAGCGAGTTCCCTCGGGACACCCGGCATGTCTGAAGGTTTCCATGCAAAGATGTCCCGGTTCTCATGGATGAACTCGATGAGAGCGCTTTCCTATTTCGGATCCAAGTTTGCGCTGATGATGAACTGTTTGGATGAATCGCCAGGCACAAAGTCAACCATCTTAGTGTCATCAATCGATTTGAACTTTAACTCCGGCTCATGCTATGTTGTTGGTTTCTTTAATGACGTCATGTCCGCTGGGTCAACATGATCCTTGTAGAATTTCAACTCCTCTGTTGCACAAACAGATTTAGTATAGGCAGCATCCCCCTCTTCACATTCCAAGGCGATCTTCCGGCTCCCATGGACTGTAATGGTGCCCTTGTGACCCAGCATCTTGAGCTGCAAATACACATAACACGGCCGAGCCATGAACTTGGCATAAGCCGGCCGTCCAAACAGAGCATGATATGGGCTTTTGATCTTAACCACTTCAAAAGTTAATTTTTCTGCCCTGGAGTCATACTCATCCCCAAAGGCTACCTCCAGCTCGATCTTACCAACTGGGTATGCCGACTTACCGGGTACTACACCATGAAAAACAGTGTTGGATTGTTTAAGATTTTTATCCGTCAATCCCATCCGGTGGAACGTCTCATAGTAAAGGATGTTGATGCTGCTGCCTCCATCCATGAGTACCTTAGTAAACTTGTACCCACCAACCTGAGGTGCCACCACCAAAGCCAAGTGACCCGAATTATCAACCCAGGGCGGGTGATCCTCTCTGCTTCACACAATAGGCTGCTCCGACCAACGTAGATAACGTGGAATTACCGGTTCAACGGCATTGACGGCCCTCTTGTGGAGTTTTTGGTCTCTCTTACATAAACTGGTAGTAAAGACATGATACTGTCCGCTACTCAACTGCTTCGGGTTGCTCTGATAGCCGGATTGTTGCTGCTGTTGATTCCCTTGGCTGTGTTGCTGATTATATCCTCCCTGGTGACCAGGATGACCCTGACCATGAAAACCTCCTCCGCTTGAACCGGCGTCCGGGCCCTGAAAGCCGCCTCCACCTGAGCCACCACCCGGACCGTGACCCCCATCAAATGCGTTTGAATTTTTAAACGCCTTCATGATCGTGCAATCCTTCCACAAGTGGGTGGCTGGCTTTTCCCGGGTGTCGTGTCTTGGACAAGGTTCATTCAACAATTGCTCAAGAGTGGGGCCTGAACCGCCCGATCGAGGGGGTTGTCTGCCCTTGCGCCGCTGATTACCACCCTGCGCATTAGTATTAGCAAGAAACTCATCAGCTTTACGCTTATTACCTCCTTGATTTGCCGGGTTATGCTGGTGACCCTTGCCATTGCCGTTCTTCTTTCTCTTCGTTGCTTTTTCTTCATCAGATGCCGGGTCTTTGGTGGTATCAGAATCGACATACTTGACAAGAGCCGCCATCAACGTTCCCATGTCATTATAGTCACGTTTAAGCCGCCCCAACTTCTGTTTCAGAGGTTCAAAACGGCAATTTTTCTCCAACATCAAAACTGCTGAGCCGCCATCCATCTTATCAGATGAATGTATTATCTCCTTGACCCGGTGCACCCAATGGGTTGTAGATTCTCCATCCTCTTGCTTGCAATTGGTCAAATCCACAATCTACATTGGCTGCTTACACGTGTCTTTAAAGTTTTGGATGAACCGTGCCTTCAACTCTGCCCATGAGCCGATGGAATTGGGTGGTAATCCTTTCAATCAGGTCTGAGCCGTTCCATCCAACATCATGGTAAAATATTTGGCCATTGCAGCATCACTAACCTCCAACAGCTCCATAGCCATCTCATAGCTCTCAATCCAAGCCCCCGGCTGTATGTCAACCGTGTAGTTAGGCACCTTACGAGGTCCCTTGAAATCCTTGGGCAACCGCTCATTGCGTATGGCTGGGACCAGGCAAGGTACGCCTCCAGTTCTTGTAGCCATTCCTCCCTCAATCGAGGTTGTTGGATAAGCCGGAAAGGTTTGGTGAGACGCCTGCTCCGCTGCTATCTGAGCCGCCCGTTCCGCCTCTTGACGAATCCTCTCCTGATCCGCCAAGTTAAGAGCTCCAGCCCGCCCCGGCTCATACCTATATGGCCGGTTATGACATTGAGCATTACTTGACATCTCTGCAGATTCCATGTGCCTACTGTAACTCGGGCTCCGGCTTGGGCGAGGAGTTGAATGAATCCTGTCTCGACTGTAGGAGTATGCGTCCTGCTGGGCCAAAGCCGTCTGAAGTAATTCTCTTACCCTCCAGGTTTCAATTGCTACTGGCGAGTCGCCTTCCATCGGGAGAGCTGTCAATCGAGCCGACGCCGCAATGAGGTTCTCCATGGGATTGGAGAAGTGACCCGGGGGTGTTGATATATAACAAGGAGGAGCTGTATTCATGCACGGCGGCTCCATGGTGCGTGGCTGAACCGGTGCACCGGGCATCGTGACCCGATTTGCCTCTGGCGGGTTGCTCCCTCCAGCTCCGGGTGTATGGAACAGATTCCTCGGATCCAGTGTTAGAGTCAGACGTGACTGAGTTTTCTGATGCCTCCTCCTCATGACTTCGTTTGACGCATTAAGATCCACCGAGAGCCGGAAGGTTTCTGCTTGAAGTTGCTGAGCACGAGCATCCAAAGCTGCTCGTTCTGCTGCCATCCGGGTTTCCTCCGCGCCCAGATTTTCCTTAGCTTGCACCATCTCCTCCCGCACGCATGCCACTTCCGCGTCATGCTGGGCTTTATCCGCCGGCTCTACCGCAACGGTTAACAGAGTCGTCAGTTTATCCATGAGGTCCATGAGAACCTGAGCCGGGGGTGCGCGGGGTCTCCTGACCCGGCAGCTGCCGACCCGGTGGTTGCTGCTGTCGCTGCGGTGGAGTTCTGCCCGGGCTGCGTCCCTGCCATGAAGACTTCGGCACAATTCGGCGGCTCAAGGGGGTCCGGAATACTGTTGCCATCGGAACAGCCCTCGAGCAAGCCGTCTTGCAGTTGGTACAACGAGTCCGTCTCAGCTGTTGATGATGCAGTATCAGAGCAGATGGCCGTCTCCCCGCCTTCCATTGATCCTTCGGAGTATTCACCGCCATGGATGCAGCCTACGAAGGCATGCTTCACGACAGATTGAATACGGGTGGACCCGGCGCGCTGAGCCGTTTCGATGAGGTCGATGTGGACATCCGACTCAGGTCCCGACTCGCCGATCCGGCCGATGAAGACGTGAATTTCGCCGAAGGGGACCCTGTACCCGTACTCGATTGAGCCGGTCTCGGGGCCCCAGCCTTCGTCGTCGATGTAGATCTTGCCGCGACGACTCTTGGTCATCCGGCCCACAGCGTATCCCTTGAGCCCTTCGAAGTTGTCATTCAAGAACTCAAATCCGTCGTGCGCTGGCCCCATGGTGGGCACCAACTGTCGTGGAATTGACACGGCAGATGTCCTAGAGCAAGGACTTAGTCGTAGGGCCATCGCACTAGGAAGCTTGAAGGGGTTAATCGGGACAAAGAACACGAGAGAGTTTTATACTAGTTCGGCCCCTTACGATGAAGGTAAACGCCTACGTCTAGTTGGAATTGGTATTGCTGAGGTTTCGACTTCCAAGAGGCTCAACTCGCCGGCTTGGTTATCGACTTGGTTGTTTCTTGTCCTAAACCGTCACCGGGTCGTCCCCTTATATACACGGGTTGACGCCAGGTGGCCTACAGAGTCCCGGCGGGCTCATAATCTTGTCCGGCTCGGTTACTTTCTTTACATGTCTTTCTGTACAAGTATTTCCTTACATGTGGCGGTTTACTTACAATATCGGGCCTCAAGCCGGGCCCAGGCCTTTGAGCCTTCTATAAGACTTAATAAACTATAAACTTGGATGTTTACTGAGCGTCTTGCGTAACCCGCCATTGAAGCTGACCTAGCCCCTCCTGGACGGGTCTCAACTGATAGTAATATCCCCAACATCGTGGAAAAAGAAAAAGAATAGTAGTATATTTTTGTCGCGTAACTTGACTTTTGCTGGCCAAAAAGATGGTCAAATTTGAACCTCAAAAATAAGTGTGTGCCTTGTAAATATGAAGGGAGGGAGTAATACTTTGAAGAAAAAGATGACCAGAGTCAAATACGAACGAGAACAAGCCACATCTGTGTCACAATATGTAAGTACCAACTTTGATTTTGTTTTTGCGAATTCGTAATATTGAAGTGCCACAGTTTTGGTACACTAAACACCTTCCGTGCGCCCTACAAAAAAAAAATCTTTTATAAGGAGGAATGCAGGCCAACAATGTCACTACATAACTACAGTATAATTTGTCAGTGTTCTGCTTGCAATAGGGACATTTCACAATCAACGTCTTGCTCCCTTGAAATGTCCCTTTTTCCTTTTCGCGAGGCCTGCTCGTTTGTCATCTTGTACACTTTAAAACCGATCATCAAATACAAACGAAATTGAATGGCCGAATTTTCGGCCACCACCCAATCTTTATACATGTCGTTATCTTAAGAATTCAGTGAAAACGAAAGAAAAATTATTTTGAGCCTCTTTCTCTCTTTGATTTTTCCGGCTACCTAGAGGCCATGCATTTATAAGCCGCCAACGCTCATGTTCCGTGTATGGTTGGCAATGGGGCGATGCTGACTTGGCAGAGGATGAGGTATTACCCACGCCGCTGACCAATGCCGTGCCACTATGCCAGGGTGCAGCTCCCAGCTGTCCAGTTTTGGATATCTCGACATGTGTAGTGGACGGGTCAAAAGAAAATTCGGAGCAACCTTTTTCTTTTTCTTTTTCTAAGCAAGCTGTGCGTGTTTGAACAATGCAATTTTTGCACAAGCTGGGGGACATGAAAAGCCTTTTTTTTAGCATCAGTACAGACACAAGTGCTCATATACACGCGCATACACTCATCCCTATGAACGCACACACGCACACCCTACCACTATAAGCACCCCTGAGAGACTGAGCCGGTATATCATCTTGAGATTTACAAAGTCATTGTAGGCACCTTATCGTCGACGGGAACGTCTCCTCCCACTAAAAGCGCATCGCCGGAAATCCTGAAATAAATTCAGGAATAATGCGAGCACCAGGATTTGAACCCTGGTGGATTGAGGATACCACTGTCCACCTAACCATCTCAACAACAGGTTGGTTCGCTAAAAGCCTATTCTTTTTGGCAAATAATGAAAAGCCTTTTTTAACAAGCTTCAGTTTGAACGGGCTATAGATTAGCAGCGTTAGGTCCGCCTTGAACAAGAAAAATGCTTTTGTACAGCCTTCGGTTTGAGTGAACTGGGGCGACGTTAGGTCCGTTGTTGTGCAAAGCATGTGGGAATATATATTCCTTGTAAACAAGGTTGAAGGTAGGGCAATGTTTTGCTGCAATTCTTTACTATTTCGTGCCACGCAGTTTTAGTTAAAGATTGCTTGTTTTTAGGGATAACACCAAGTTTTATTGTTTAAATCCACACGATGTGGGATACAAATGGGATCATGGAGATGGACCAACCAAATGTGTCGTCCCTGATCAAAAGAATAAGAAAACTTGGCTAACCTATCTGCATCAACGTTGGCAACTCTACCTTCATAACTGAATGTACAATTGAACATTAAAGCTCTACTCTTAATCTCGCTCATAATGTTACTATATGCGGCGTTGCTTCCATTATGAATATCTTTGACAATAATCTTTGAATCCGATGTGACAATGAAATTACGCAACATCATATCCTCCGCAAGAGATAGCGCCTCCCGGCACGCTATGGCTTCCAGGGTCGCAACATCGTTGATCCCGTGAACCACCAAGGAAGAGTTGCCCAAATAATTCCCCTCCGCGTCGCGACAAACAACAATTGAGGCTCCACTTATGTGACTTCGCGCGGTACCTGCATCCACGGGAATTTTGGCGTACCCATATGGAGGTGCTTTGGGACAAACCACGGTCCTGTTTATGCTGATGATGGGAAGGATAATGACTGATACACATAAATACACATAAACATCAGTTGATACAAAATTTATGTGTATAAGTCATTATCCTATATGCCGATCTTACAATGAAAATCCCTCTCTTCTTGAAATGCTATGCCCAGCTGTCATTCATATTTGATGTGCAAAGAGGAATACTGATAATGGCAAGGATGTCAATTGGTTA